>NC_080394.1:6838963-6924295 GCF_028751815.1 Salvia miltiorrhiza | reverse complement strand
AAGGCATATATTTAAATTACCTCAGCAGTTGTACATCATCTTCATTCAAAAATCCTGGAACTAAAGACTCTGCATGACTTAACAGTGAACCTACATGCAAAAGAGTAATTAGAATATAGACATTTACTCAATTAACCAAGGCAAAAGTTAGAAGTAGTCATACACAAGTTCTTGCTAACTGTGGAAACTCTGTCAGCTTCTGAAGTAGAGAAGAATCCATCTGACAGTTTCTGATACTCCTTCTGTATGAACCGAATGAACTTGTTGAGAAACAGATCCTTCTCATCTGGGATTGAAACAAATCTTATTAGTTAAATAATATCAAACAGCATACCCTGATTGAAACAGGAAATTACTAAATCATTTACCCTGGCATACATCAGGAACAAAACAATGAAGGTTTGCAATCACTTTAATCAATAAAGATGTTCTCTGATGGGCATAAGATGACCGAGGTACACTGCAAGGTCAAGGGGTCAATTAAATTTAATGTGTCTATATACATTCAGGGAAAGGACATTTCAAAACATGCAATACTTGTAACTGACTAATTTGGCGAAATAAAAACTATCGAGGAGTGGTAAAAAAACATACTCCAATGGTGCATCCTCTTCAGAAACTAGAAGATCAGATGAGCACCAGCCAGATAAAAACTCTCCATGAGGGAGTAGAAAGATTGCCGCCAAAGCTTCCCTCTAAAGGAACACATTGGAAGGGTCAGAAAAAAAGAAAAATGCAGGATTCCTCGAGCAAAAATTATAACAATTGACAAATTAGATAACTTCTAGGCCAGGAAATCTTAGTCCTGCAGCAGCAGTAACTTAAAAGAATTGGCATGTATGGTATGTCACATACCAATTTTCAGTTACTCTTGAGACATGAAACATCGCACAAAATGAATAAATAACCATCACATTGACAAATAGTTGACACTCTTCTAACTAATCATTTGGATATTTCTTTGTAATGACAAAAAAGAAAATGAGGAAATGGTGTCACTTGAACAGTTCGTGGTAGTTTTTTCAATTAGATAATTAAAACGACAAATAAAAAAATGCCTGTAAATTTACAAACTCATTGAAAATTAAAAATGTGCTAAAAACATATAAACCACAGTTTAGGATGCCCTCTTTATTAAATTTCACAAGATACCAGCATCTACAAAGATTTAGTTGGTTTGAGTTCACAATTTGCCTTCAGATTCTCAGACACACACTATGCTTGCAAAATAACATGCAAATAAAAGAATGTGTACCCAGAATGCATATTACCATGTAAGACAAGCACCTAGGTGACCATCAAGTCTAAAATATGGTGCTAAAACTTTCGCCTGTTCATTCAAAAGTTGCATTCATAAAATTAACATCCATTTATTAAAACCTGCATTTGATCTTAGAAAATCTGTTCAAGCACATCATTAGTGTGTTTGAATAGGAAAAGACATTCTCTAAACATGGCTGAATTATGGTGTACCCATTGCAGCTCCATGTATGAAAACCAATAAGTTATTTGTACATCATAATGACATGGGTAAACTGTTCTAAGGAAGGGTTATCTTTCAATTTTGCACCTGTAATGTTCAGATATCATGCTTGTGTCTTTTCGACCTTTAATCATGCAAAGCAAAGAATCCATACCAGGGAAGCACCGGCATAAAACAAACACACACACAAATGAAAATGAATGAAGCAACAGCACTCTACAAAATTTAAACTTAGCTGTACTTACGAAGTTTATCATGATGAATGATCGAAAATTTGAATCATCAGAGAAGACATCTGCCAGGCGCATTGCATTAAGTTCCAGTTGCCCCTTTGGGTAGCTTACCTCAGAGGAGCATTTAACTGTCTGGAATCTATACCAAACATTTTCTTCAGCAAGTCAAGAACCTATACAAAACAAACGCCCATAATACCACCAAGTTAGGGGTATAAGAGGTTAGCCATGTAACAAATATAAATTAAGCTTATGAAGAACAGACTAACAAATTGACAATTGTGCAGTGTATGTATAGAAGGCAAAATATTCTCCAAATGCAGATATTGAAATGCTTATTGTACAGTAAATACTATAAACATTTGTTTAGACCCAATTGTGACTGGGCAATACAACAAACTGGGATTATAATAAGCATGAATTGAAAATCATAAGATGCATAAGTTTGAAATGTGTGGCATTTAAGGTTTTCTCGATATTTGAAATTCTGCAACACATTTAAAGATTATTTTATTTTCAGAGTACAATCCTTACTGGTTGTTCAATGTATTTATAACATCAGATCTAAATGATCTCGACGAATGTTTTCTATTATGAACACAAAGAAATGATTCTGAGAGATGACAAAAATGAAAATAAAACTTTAATTCTAGAAACTGATACCTCGAGTCCAACGGACTTTGCCATATCCTGACTTGCAGCATTGCTGGCCACCTCATCCAGGTAGGATACACTTTCTGCGTCACAAAGGTGCAAAAGCTGCAAGGGAAAATATCAACAGTTACTTAAAAGAAAGAAGGGCCTGTTTCACACAACCATACCAAGCATAAGCTCATCAAAAAATCTGAGGTCTTCTGCCTTTATCAGCAGTTATAATATTGAAAGACATATCCACTTATCTTAATTGGATGTAAACTCACAATAGATAAAGCTTTAGATTTCAGACGAGAGATAGCAGCCATGTACGAGGAAGTATTGTCTGAGCCTGATAACTTTAAGTTCATGACGGCCTGAACCAGAATAAGAACACCCTCCATTGCCACACAACTCCTGGATTAATTAACAGGTGGAAGTAAAGAAAATGATAAAGAAACAAAAGGGGAAAAAGAAAAAAAAGAGAAAGTAATCAGGAATAAAGAGGGATTCAGTAGTGTGAGATTTAATTTTAACCAATGAGATTACAAGAAGTGCTATTGATAGAACATGCAATGTACTAAATCACAGTACTAATCTAGCTAAGTCAACAAAAAATAACTGACGACACCACACTGTAAAATAATTTGGCTTGTATTGATCCTAGTAATGTTGCAATCCTTTGTAGCTAACAGAAACTTTTTCACCCAAAGTCAATGTAACAAGCAAATCCTAGACCATACAGGAGACTGACATTCATCAGATAAAACAGCAACGGATAAGCAAATCAAGCTGATTATGGAATCTCTTACTATCTCACATGGAAAAAAATAAATCAAGTTATCCAAATGAAGTCCTACATGAGTGAATTCAGATGTACAAAACTTCCAGCTCAAGTTTCCTGGAGCGGAAGACATGTTTTCACCACATGTGATGTCACAAAGAAATGCCAATGCTTTCAGGCAGTGAATACGCTAATCAGATGAAAGGAAAGAATCTAGCAAAACCTTGTTCTTAACAACGCATTCCCGAAACAACTTTTGCTGACACAGAGACTGTAGAAATTGAAGAGAAGAATCACACTGCTGGCAGAGGTGATTCAAGGTCTCTTCAGCAGTAGGGGAAGCACTTCCAGATGAATCATCCTGTTGAGCAGACAGTTTGGTATGCAGAAACTTGACATCAACACAAACAGCAGCAAATGCTGCCTCCATGAATATGTCCACCTGCGACCAAATCCACTTACTCAGCCACAACATCATTGAACAAAGTTTTGAAATAACAACAACCAACAAGATGGAGCAGGAAAATTTAGTCAATGTTATAGAAATATAAAGCAAGTGATTTACATGTTTTCAGTTTTCACTGAAAATTTCCTGGATTGCTACCTTGTAATATGCAGTCAAACTTGAGCAACCTCTTGGTACTGTGGAGAAACAATAACTGTCAACAATTTTAGACTGCAAGCAACCAGAGCTGAATGAAGAAGAACCATGTCATTGGGAATGGTGTGAGTTTCCTGGATACGAAATAGTCAGTACACATCTACAAACAACAAATAAAGATCTAAAATTTCAAGACAATGAATATTGACCTGTCTGTATGCACCAAGGAGAACTAGCAGATAAAAGACCAGGTCAATTAGCTGTTCTGATATCTTCACATCATCAAGCAATATCTGAAGAAAACAAATGAATGAAGGGGCATACAGAGAATGTATATGTGTATAACCACATCATAACACATAACAGGTATGTATCCAGAAGTTGAGAAGATGACAATAATTTTCAAGTACAAAAACAAGGAAGATAGATTGAAGAAAAAGCTAGGATCAATTGAAGATAAGGAGCTGGGAAAAAACCACTCCAAGAAAATACAAGCCACAAGTAAAGCAACCAAGTCAAAATAAAGATTTAATTTCCATCCCTTTAATGTTTATTCAGCTTGCATCAATCTGCACACACATATCCAATTATAATGTGATAAAAGGCTTAAACTTTTGCAAATTGAAACAATTTAGACCAGTATTATCTGCTTGATATGATGATAAATATAGTATGACTTCTGATAACCTGCTCAATTTTGGGCACCCGAGAAGCAAGATCGCACATGGAATGCAAGAGAAGAATTCCACATAACAAGTACTTGAATGTGGATTTGTCCCTTTCCCAAGCCATAATCACTGCAATAAGGTGAAGAGGAAGATACCTAGCAAATTTTTCCAAGTCAACCTGCAATGATCATGTGATTCAAACATTTGCATTCCAAAGTTTAAATAGGAATCAATATAGCTATTTATTTCTTCCTAATAACCTGTATGCATGATCCATCTTCAGCAATGTGCCTAACCACATTGTTCCCAGAATCTCTGATTAGTTTTCCAAGCTGTTGAGGGCTAAGCTCGTGCAGTCCCTTGACCGCAGCAATTAAATCAAGGGCCTTTATATAAAACAGAACAGAGTTAGTCATTAAGGAACCTTATGGTTTCTGAACACATAATCGAACTGATTCAAACGCCACCAAGGTTAAGTAGAGGAAGTTTGTGTCGAGAGTGAGGAGGAATTCAGCAAGCACAAAATGTAGTTCACTGGTGATATACTTTTTGCACATAATTACTGAGCACAGACAATATTTTTGGTCGCAATCCAATCTTTTTTACCAATATATACTCCACCACATTAAATGATCCACACCACCACTTTATTATGAATTTATGAAAATAGTGAGTATATAAAATCTTCCCCAATGAAATGCACAGAAAACACCTTAAAAGAACCCTAGTTAAAGTATTAACAAAATAGTAATTCAAGTGTGCAAATATCGATGCAAAATAGTAATTCAAGTAAACAGGAGTAACTTAACTCTCTAGAGATAGCCACAATGAAAAGTTCAAGCCAAGACTAGACGAGGAAAAAGGAGAGCCATCCAGCTCATGCAAATTTCAAAACGCATAAACATAAGGCCTTGACATCTTTATTAAACTTCGGCGTTCATTAATAACTATTGCAAAGAAGCTGACGGATCGAACCAGTTCCCTTTTACTCAACTTACCACCTCAGGTCGGCTTCGAAATAAACTGTTGGCCAGCTCAGTGCTGGTGGACGCTTCGTTTGATGCCCTCATTCTTCGGAATCTATAAAAAGCATAGTTATTTTAGGGGGGAATAAGAAAATAAACAACTCCATCAAATAAAAACACATTTCAAGATTTTAAACACACAGCGGCATGTATGAACATATATTTCCACTTCAAAGAAAACTGTGCATGACTGCTCTACGCAAAACAAGCGCGACTGCACGCAAGTTTTTTGGTTTTTTTTTGTTATGTACGAACCTAAACGGCATAATTGACAGAAAGATTCCTGAAAGAAAATAGAGACAAAATTTAAACCCTCTCAAAAGCCCTAAATATACAACATACCTCAAAAATTGAAAGAGAAAACAGCGGAAAATACTATTTCGAGCGAGGAGAGCGGTGAATTGCAGAGAGCACAAAAATGGAAGCAATTCAAGTAAGGCTCGAAGCGCAGTGCGCAAATCTTTTTCAATTTTGTTTCCTTTTCATGAAATTTTTGATTGATAATATATATGTAGTGTGCACCATGGAGTGGCACACGATGCTACTATACGCCGCGGTGGCGTAGGCTGATTAGCCAGGTTCGCCTAAATCAAGAAAGTTTCATAAGCTGACTATTATGCCCCTCAAGTCTCTTGTGAGTTGCGGTCAAGTTTAATTTATTTTTTTATTCTGCCGCGGCTTTCTTTTTTCTTTTTTCTTTTTTTTAATTATTATTATTACATCTAACATTTTCACTCTAGCATTTGCTGTATACACAAAACATGATAATACAATTTTATGGAATTGTGGTGTTAGCTATGGTGTTGCGTTGCAGCGTTTCATATGCTATTGATCTTACATTACTATAATAATGTAGTATAAAACAGTTATCAGATAAATAACATTTGTCTTTGTCACTAATCTTTATGTTTTATCATTGAGATACAATACATATTATTCAAATTATATAAAGTTCAATAACATAGAAAGTTAACAGACGTCGTCCAAGTGAATGACCATCATGCATCATCACGGCGAGTTCTTATTTTCAAATACATTACTACTTGTTACCATTTTAATCATTAACTTTTCTTGTTTTTTCAATCACTTAAATTTTCGTTTAAATAATAATAATAATAATAATAATAATAATAATAATAATAATAATAAATTGTAGGTACTTGTGTTAATAAATATCTCAACTGCCTGTTTAGAGAGACTCAGACTATAGTTAATAAAAATCGCATCTTATAAAATCGATAATAATATAGTATTAAATTACGTTTACATTGTGAGTAAATATAATGATGGTTTATTGATTCAAAAACGTTCTAATAATGTTTTATAAAAAGAAATCATCTGTAAAAGAAATATAATATATTATAATATGTGATTAACAAAAGAAATCTACTTTGTACGGAAAAGCAAAACGAATAGAACTCTAAATAAAAGTACTTGTAACAAATTGCTTGTTTTTTTTTTAAGCTTGTTTTGAATCATAATGTGTTTATGAAGTTACATTTTTACAGGATACTTGGACATTTATTTTCAACTTGAAATCCAATCTAATTAGTGAATTTAAAAGAATACTATACCCATAAAATCACTTGAAATGTTGTTAGTGTCTCGACGTGAATTTCATTTATTTTAAAGTCTGGTTCTACATTGTGTGTCGACGTAGCAGCTAACGTATTCATTGGAATTTTCAAAAAAATATTGTACAGTATATATTTTAGGGAACTGGACAGGACTGAATAATGTGTACGATTTTCAAATGATGATATAATCATATTCCAATTTCGACGATTTCCAGTTACGGTATAAGCTTATATTCGACAAATGAACAATGGTGATTATTATAAGTAGTTTAAAGACAGTTACTTCCATTCATTAATCTGTATTTGCTCCAAATATTGAATTAGTTGCACAATCACGATGATCTGGAAAAACTTAGAACCAACCAACTTCTGATCTGACCCTACTTTAAAAAGTAACCCAGAATTTACAATGTTTTTGTGATACAGAAACTGTAGTAGCTGTACAACCAACACAATAATGTATCAGGAATATTACATAAACTGGAGTATTTTTGTTTGCTAAGTTGGGAACAAAATGTAGTTTAATTTGAAATTAGCATCATCCTAACCTATTTATTATGCTTCTCTCTAACAATGTCTTGATTATCCCTCCACGTACCGCATAAAATATTTTTTACAAGTACCACAGTATTGAATTCATCTTATGCCCAGGATTAGCGTCATACATGGCTAGATTTCAGAAAAATGTACTGGCAGAAATAAATAAAAGAATGATCAACTATCTATACATACTATCAACGACCTTATAAATACGAGGTTAAAAGGTTCGAGCAGCAGCAAAGATTCCAAACAATTATCATACCGAAAATAGCACATGACATCCTGTGGCAAATTTGTACACCTACGGAATCATCTTATGGAAGCTGTGAGCAAAAGTGCGACAACAAAATACACAGACAAACTGTAGCTTCATAACTTACATGACACGACACTGCCCAGCTCGATTATCATTGGAGAGGTTCCAACTCTTCATGTCCAGAAATTGCTTCATTTTGGTTTGACATTTTGCTAACTGGAAGCCCCTACATCAGGAAAACGTAATTTTATACTAGTGAAATGAAACATAAAGAAGAGGGAAAGTAAGAAATCGGCCTTATTCTACTCCTCAAGCGGCAGAGGCATGAAAAAAAGTCATATATATACACACACACATATATATATGTACCAGAAGTTTTTGGGGTCGTCAGCTCCTCTGTTGCTCGGTCACTGTCTACTGTTCTTGTGTGGCTCTTAGAAACCCTTAATGATCTTAGCTTGGATGATGCTCTAAGTGAGTTTATCAATGGTTCATCCTCTTCTTGCTTGTCTTCAGCACCTAAATCCTGATCAGACCCACTAATTGAATCTTCTTCTTCACTTGAATTTTGCTCATCAAAAAGCCTTTTTCCTTGTAGAGTCTGCTGCTTGCGTGGGCGACCACGCCGTCTTACGGTTGTGCCTTCTTTACCATCTGCAACTTTATGCACATCAGGTTTTGGTAGTTAGCGTAGTATAACCCCAAAGTTAAATATCACTAACTTCTGATACCTTGTAATATGTATTGTTAAACTAAATGTTTTCAATAGAGAGATATACATAACCAGAGAGCATAAGGCGTGTCAGACATTATACCTCAAGCCAAAAGAAGGCATGACTTGTCTTAAGTTCTCAAAACTCCGTTTGCCCCCCCCCCCCCAAAAAAAAAAAAAATTATTGTCAAGAATCTGAAGCATGGAGTACCTTTGGCAGCTTCATTTTTCAAATATTTCTCGCGAAGGCTGTCTAGAAATGTGTAATAGGCACGCCAGCCACTTGGATCTTCATCCGTCTTCAAATTTTCAGTTCTTCTCTCAACTCCTTTCATACTAGTCAAATAACAAGTAAATGTGTAAATTTATTTGTCACGTTACATTTTAATATAAAATCCTAAGCATGTATTTGGAAGATCTGTTGAAGCCCATATGCAGCTGTACGCATCTGCTACGCTTCTCACAAATCAAATTTAGCAATAGGAATATGCTATCAGAAAATGATAAGATCAATATTACGCTAAGCTGATTTCTTGTAGTTCATTAATTATTTTATTCGACTTAAGAGGATTAAACACAGATTCTAATGTATATAAATGACTTAAAATAATCCACCAACTACATATTAATCCATTTATAAACTGATACTTCCCACAAAAAGAAAAACACAATGTATTAATAAGTGCTTTTATGTGATTAGTTTCTTTCATGCCTTTTTAATGTCAGTAAAATTGGAAGAGAAGCTCTTACATGTCAAATATGTCAGACGCAGGAAGTTTGGATACAAAATGAAGCATTGCACCCTCGAGGAATGACAGCTGCTTTGGTGCTTCTGCAAATGCAAAATTGATACCTTCTCTGACAATATTCAATATTTCAGCTTTATACTTGTTTCGAGCAGCACCAACGTACGACCCAGACAGCCGAGCAGCAAGATTTTTACATTCCTGGAATTTCTTGCTTGATATTTCATCATCACCAGAGGAAATTGCCACCAGATACCTTTGGTATGCCTAGTCAAAACATATAAACACTGTCACAAAGCTTTAATTACAGAAATTTGATCTTCGGTGCTCTTTCTTTATTGATGCTATCACACGACTTAATGTGGATCCCCTCGAGGGCCCATCTAACCTCCTTCTCTCCCCCCCCCCCCCACTCCTACCCAAACAACTAACCACAAATTCCAAAAATAAAATAAAATACAACCCGCTAACCATGAGGCTGTACTATGTCAGCATTATTTTTTATTTTTTATTTTGATAAATTAACAAGTAAATAAAAAAATTTAAAGACCGCACCACGGTGGACTCGAACCCAAGACCTCTGGCCTTGGGCATTAACCACACTATTATCAGCATTATTGTCACATCCTTTGATGAAGGAAAACCGGAAAATGAAAACATTGAAGCAGCCAAAAAAAAAAAGTTAAAGACCATAAAAAGTAAGTGGGTAATTAGTAGCCTTACCCTTTTCAGGGCTTCTAAAAGAATATTTGAGATGTCTCCCTTTTTCTTTAAGGAAGAGATTAGATGCTTAACTATCTCGGCGACACTAGCACTATACTTCTCCAGATGAGAGATGACCTCTGGGGCAAGATGTTCCTGCAGTCGGAACACCATACATATAACAAGCATGCACATATAAGTCAAATCACTTTTAAACTTTAAAATAGCTTTATCTTTCCCTAAAATTGACAAATGTATCAGGAACTAACACACACAGAGCAAAGAATAAGAATTATAAGCAAAAAATATCGCAGGGCATAAAACAGTATATGGATTGACACACAGAAATCATATCAATAACTAGAAAGAAACGAAAAGGTAGAGATACCTTAGCAACTGTATCAGTAGATACTAATTTGGCCAGAGCAAACATCACCATGTCAGCATTATTCTCCTCAATATATTCTCTGTTTTCTTCTTCATCTTCTGGATCATCTGCAGCGAATCAGAGATAAATTTAAAATACATTATTTTTCCAGAAAAAAAAAAAAAAAAAAAAAAACATTACATATAATATAAAGAAACAAACATGCTCACGTAAAATTGTTTAACAAGTACTTTAGGGATGATTTCATTGGTCAAAGTACAGCAAAAGCAAGCAGGCAGCAGGACCAGCAATCTATATGATTTTGCGAAGCCAAAAGAAATAGCAAAATCTAACAAGAAAAGACAGACTTGGAAAGGTGGGACTTTACCACAGCCATCAGGGTAAACCAGATCTCTTAGTTGGAATGCTTTGAAAATTATGAGCACATGCATAAATATTCATGCAGCTCAATAACAGCATATTGAATAATTACAACATATTTAAAACTGTACCAGTTAGAAGAGATACAGTCAACTACCTGAAACATCAAGCAGTTGCTCGCACATCCTCCAGTACTTTTCAATAATGGTTACATCTGGACTATACCCTAAGATTTCCAGCTTTGTTAAAGCAAATTTAGTCCTTTTGAACAAACACCAGGTATCTGCCAGAATACCACAGACCTACCAAAAGTATGCACACCAGCAGAGTCAAACAAAATAGTAATTCTAAAATTCTTTAAAAGGCCAAAACAGTAAGTGGCAAACAAGGCAGAGCTGATAAGTGAGAAATCATACGAAAGAGAGTGCTAACCCGATATGCCAGCTGAGTTTTAGACCTAATATCACTATGAAGTTGAAAAGAATCACGTAAAAAGTAATCAAGTTCTTCCAACAAGGCATCACGCTTCCCTAACAGAGAAGATAAAGATGCCTCTGAAACTGTTTCACTTGATAGAATGGAGTAGAGGCACCAAGAGACATGAAGGAACATATTCAGAAGCAAAAAAACAACAACCTGTATCGCAAAGCATGATGTCAAGAAACATGATAGAAGAACAAATGATTGTGCAATGAAGACATTTAGTTTGCAGACCTCATCATCCATGTTCCTGAAACTCTGAAGAATATGTACAAGGTCTTGATACAAGCTGTCTAGAGGAACTTTGTGCGATAACTGAAGTTCATACAACCTTTTCAGATTTACAAGCAAGGAGTATTCATCACCACCGTTCTGCGCACAAGAAGCAAGTCAATCCTCAGATCATCATGCAAATACAGAAAATATAAGCTTTGTGAGATTTCTACCATAACATCTTTCATAGCCGATTTTAATTTGGCAACCAAATCATCCTCAAGGTCCTTGATCTGATTTTGGGCAAAGTCTTGCAATTCTCCTTGGCTCTCAGAGGAACAGAACTTAATTGCCTTCACACATGCTCTCAAATTATCCTTCTCCCCATGCTTGAAAAAGGCCTCTCTCATAAGTTTAAGAACAGCCCTGAAGTTCTGCAAAAGACATTTTCCACAACATATATTGTATCACTTTTGTGTTAAGACTTAAGAGTACCATGTCTTGTACAACTATATAGATTAAACCATGTAGAAAAGCAATTTAAGGTATTCACCTGTTCCTGTCTCTTAAGAGAATAAAGCTCAAGATTCATGTGGGGAATAATTTCAACTAGAGGAGCCACTTTGTCCTTGTCAGGCATAAATTTGCGTAAGAGCTGGGGATAGGTCTTCATCATGGCAACTGTTATGTCGCGCTTACTGTTTTCAAACATTTCCTGGTAATGGTAAAGCAAAAGCATGGAATTGGATACTGTAGAATTTGGTTATAATACATTGCAGGGTCATAATATCTTTGTTGATAAATACAATTGAAGAAATTCAATAAACAGCTGCAGTGGATTAAATATAAAACAGAATTGGAATTCTGACAGAAAAATATTAGAAAAATGATGATAAAACAGTAATAATATAACCTTCTGAGCTTTGGTATGATGTGGGTTTCTATTGTCAGTAGCAGGAACAATCCTCTCTCCTACTGCCTTCCTAACTGATGCAAAGAGAAGCCGAATCAAATTTGTAGCATCTGCATCATCAAGCTCAGCTGATGGGTTATCTGCCAGAAGCATACGAATGATGCACTTCCAATCCTGCAAGTACATTCACTCCTTCACGAGGCAGCCAATTTATGAACAGACACTAGTATGATTGGAAATCCATCTGGTTCCACTGAATTTATTTAAACAACTTTCCAGCCACATAATTAGGAACACCTAGAAAATGGTTCAGATATAGCAATACAAGAAAAGCCATACTTCCAGGAAGAAAAGAACGTGAACAGAAAAATGGAGAAGAAGCCAAAAGAGATCGTGCATGAAGTGAGTACATCAACAGTGAATAGTATAAAATATATGTATCATCATTAATTCATTATCTTCATAACCTAGGAACAATCACTGACCCACTTAATTTTGATGATTCATGAACCTAGTGTGCTTCTACTCAGTACTCACAACAAAATAATGTTACATTTTGAAGCTAGGTGAAATTAATAGTGTAGATGACATTAGCAGGAAACCTCATTCTTTTGATTTCTTTGTTCTTTTCCAGTAAACTAATTGAACTAGGAAAGGGTGAGAAAGATATATTCGAGCGACAAGCACACCAAAGCAACATCCCAAAAACCACGATATATATCCTTTTTACGTTTCCAACTACTGCTCTCCAAATGTTTTAATTGAATTTATAACATGCATATCACATGTTACCATTAGCAGTTACGTACTTTCATGGCCCCCATGTAATCCCAGATATCATCAATGACATATGAACTCAGAATGGGATCAGCTGAAAATTCTTTGAGTATCTTCAACATTCTATTGATGTGGACCTCTGGAGAATCACTATCACTGCCTGAAAGAAATAACATAGGTAATCAGGCAAATTAAAGATTAAAATATAGATGCATCTGAAAACAACGGTAACCTGTTGAGAGAGATTGTGAATTATTGAACTTCTGAGCAATCAAATGGTCATGTACTAGGGCTCCAATGGCGCGTCGAACATCAGGTGGGTCATCAATTAATAAGTCATAGAAAGAACCTAGTTCTTCATCAGGCACAAGTTCATGTCTGCAATATATCCCAAAACCCCTAATCAGGACAAGTTTTGAAGTATGATCACCATGCCCCCCCCCCCCCCCAACCACACACACACCAAAACATCACAAGTTGTTGTACCTTAACAGCTGTTTTACAAGCCCTATTGCACATACTGAAACAGAAATGTCAACATCGTCAGCCAGCTCAAGCATCCGTTTATAGAATCTCTGAGTGAAAAGGCTCAGAGATGGCACATTGACATCCACCTCATAAAGATTTTGCAATGCCAAGACAGAGATCTTTCTAACACCAGAACTCTTCAAAGCAGATGGATAATGAGAAAATGTTCAGCATTTGGAGGAAAAATAAAGACTCGAACGCTCAACAATAATCTAACCAAATGTAACTTACTTTGTCGTTCAATGTCCATCCAAGATACTTCAAATATAAATCCTGCAAGAAAAGCGAGGGATATGACAGTACCCACACACCAAGCGACTCTATACACGACATTCGAATATCTGGGTCAATGTCTCGGTAACGATGCACGAATAACCTTGAAAAAAAGTAAACAAGATGAACTTCAGCATTGAACTGATATAAGTGCCTTAAACGGCATGAAAAATAAGGAACAAAATCTTATCACAGTTAATGAACAAAACTTCAGCATAAAGATAATGTACCCAGTAAAGATTTTCCTCATCATCTCTTCCAGTGTAGTTATCTTCTCATGTGTCATTGATAACCTTTTAGTGAGCGACTCGACTCGAGGTCCATCAATCTTCTTCTTGTTTTCAGCATCTAACTGTCTCTGAGTGGTTGCCCTCTGTGGACCAAGGATTTTAGCAACATTGATGAAGGACGTGACAAGTTGAAGTCCCATCAATGATGCAATTTGACGATAACTTCTAGGAGGAGTACTGCCAAACACAAAACCACAAGCTTAATAAGCTACTTTGTTCTATTTAATTTTCCTGGTAACTTGATTTCATGTACTTACCATGACAACGCAATGATGTAGTCCAAACATCTGTCAAATAATGACTGATCAAACAGTGGTCCATTCTGACATTCGCTGACCAAATTGTCCCAGAAATATACAAGATTATCTTTCAAATGTTTGAATCCTCTTTTGGAACTCTGGTAATCCTCAACTTCCCCCTAAGTCATAATTGTTAAGAAAAATCTTGAGTTTCATAAGTTTTAGGTCATATGGTTGCCCACATGAGGCTTATCTGTGGTGACCAAAGACACAACCCTATGTAAAAAACCAAAATATTCTTTAAAAGTATAAATATTCTTGAGAATTAGACAAATATGTTTCATTAGCAAGACAAATGTATAATGCATTTGATTCGGTATAAGCAAAGGATACCCTTTTTGCCATGTTAACAAGAGCAACAACCACATCATCAACGTCAGTCTCATCAATATTCTCTTCAAGAATACTATATTTTGCTCCGCAAGCCTGCACGTGATAGTGCACTTAAGTAGCAGCATAAAGTGATTAAATCTGGTCATAAAAAATTGATCGGAACACAGCATATAATAACCTCAAATAGCATAGTTAAGAGTTCAGCCATTGCGGATTTTTGGTTCCTCTCGTAGTGTTCAACCCATCTTTTGACTACCTCTGGAATTTCCTTCCCATCACCTTTAATAACCTCTGAAGAACAAGAAAGATGCATTTGTCATACACATAATATAATAAACACAATAAGATAAGAAAAGGTATAAACTAACTCAGGTCCTCCCTCTCCAGACTGCCCATAATATATGGTAAATGAACTAAAGAGCAGCAAAATTAGCCTGAAATATACAGTACAGTAATTTCATTCTCGAGGCAACCAATCTAGGCAAAACCAGCTAACCCCAAACTAGAAAAAAGGAACCACACAAGACAGAAAAGAACGATGGGCTGAGCATACAATAAAGTAAACTCGGTCTGAGAATGTTTATTTCTGAGATTATTCGAGGCCAAAACTTATACTGGGGTTGCAATAGGATAAAAAAGTGACCTAATCGCTTGAAAATAAGATTTCAAGCCCTATAATTTAAGTTGAATGATTAGAAATTTGAATAGATTTTACACAATTCTAATTACAAACACCTTATTGGTTTAACTGTCTCTAACTGACTAGGAGAAAAATGGCGGTACCAATCAAAGTGTGGTCGGCTTTACGAGCGGCTGCAGCCGAAGTTGAAGCACCTTCATTAGCTCTATTTCTCTTAGCTTTGGGGCGAGGTTGTTGAAATTCATCCGAAGATTCTTCCCTCTCTTCTTCCAATAAATCTTCAATTCTGTCTGTGCGAGTGAAATCGGCTTGCTTGACCTCAGCCCTAGGTCTTTTCTACTCGAACACAGGCATCAGCAATTATGCATTAGTGGATAGCAAGTAAAATTAGGGTTCAGAAGCACATCGAGGCAACATCAAATCTGTGAATTGAAGTGTAATTAACTAACCGAACGGCGAGTAGCTGTATCCGGCGCAACTGGTTCCTCTTCCATGAATTAACTGTAAATCTAATTCACTGTTAATCAAATGTCACGGATTATGGTATGCCAGAGTGTAGAGAGAGAGAGAGAGATGAGGGCGTTGAAGAATAGAGCGATTAGCTCCGAATAAGTGATTAAATCTTCCCGCCAGTTGAATATAGTAGTGGAAGTAATCGAAGACTGGAGCGGGAACCCAAAATGGTTTACTATCAAGTCAAAGTTTTTCTCTTCCCTTTCACCCATTTTGTTGCATTTTTGTATCAACTATTAGAGCAACTCCAATGCTGGTGTCTTAGAGGGGTGTCTTAGGAGTGGGCCCCACCTAAGACACACCTCTCTCCAATGGATTGTGTCTTAGGTGGGTGCTTAGATCCTCATTTCCACAAAATTCATATTTCTACACTTTTATTTTTAAAATTCATATTTTATTAAAATTTAAATTCTACATTACAATAATTTAAAAACATAATTTAAATACAATAATAATAAAAAAAATTACAATAATTTTCTAGGGCTCAAAAATTACAATAATTTAAAGACATAATTTAATTTTCTAGATGATTTTTAGATAATGAAAGGAATGGAATTAAATTGTGATATATATATAGATAAAGGGAAAAAAGAAAAAAAAATACACATTTCAGCCGTTGGCCCCAACGGTCACTTTATATATATATATATATATATACACGGTTATATTTATAAAAAAAAAAAAGGAATTTCGATTTTTTTTTTAAAAGGGCGCGTCCGCCGGACGCGCCACACACGCCTCGCCTTCGCCCCGGGTCTCTGCTTCGCCTCGGCCTCGGAACTGGCCGGGTCTCCAGCGCGGGCAGCACTCCAGCGCACCGGATCGATGCGAGCTTCGCCTCAAGCGCTGGAGTTGCTCTTAAGAGCATCTCCACCGCCAGTGTCCAAGGGAGTCTCGATCCAGGGCTTAGGGAGGGCGGCTGCACTGGAGACGTGCCCTGATGCGAGGCCGTGTCTTGGCGGAGACCCGGGGCGAAGAGAAGAAATGGTTGGTGCGACGCGCCCCATTTAAAAAAAAAAGTTGAAATTCGTTTTTTTTGAAATATTGTCGTTTGAATTTTTTTATTTTTTTTTAAATTCGATCGTTGGCTTCCAACGGTATTGTGAGATTTTAATATTTTTTTTCACTTTACCTATATATATCCCAACTTAATTCCAATCATTTTATTACCTACAAATCATCTCCACAACAAAAATTCTCTATAAGAAATGTCTTCCTCATCATCAAGCCACGAGGATGAGCGATGTGCTCAAGAATTTTCCAATCTTGTGCAAGAATTTAATCAAATTGTTCAAGCTATTGGTGATCTGGATGCGCAACCTCGTCGGTGGCGACGAAGAGTGGCAAAGAAGGCCTACATTCATCGGGACCGTGAAGCCGGCGCTCTACGTTTGCACGCGGATTACTTTGCTGAAGGCGGACCGTGAAGCCGGCGCTTGAACAACGACATCAACGTGTTCAACAACTCGACGTTGTTCAACGATCGACTGCAAGGAATGTGGGTGTCGGTCACATATCAAGTCAACAACGCCTACTACACAAGTGGGTACTACTTGACTGACGGCATCTATCCCAATTGGCGGGTATTCGTGAAGAGTCCTACACATCCGACGGATCCGAAGGGGAAGAGATTCAAAGTGATGCAGGAAGCGTGTAATACCCCGTTTCCCTGAGTTAAATTTAGAATTTATTTTGAACTTAGATTTAAGATGATTCACGCCGGAATGAGAAAAAGAATTTATTTTTAATTCCAACACAAATGATTTACAAAAACATTTGTAAATTTAGTTATTAAATTTATATGCATTACATATTTATTTAATTGAGCATCGATCATTTACACGAACTATTTTATTTAACGAACACTGAACGATTATTACAGTTTTCATAGTACAACCCGGAAGATTTTTATTTTATTTTATTTTATTACTTCCATCTACTCCTACACCCACCTACTCCATCAGCCACCATATGCCACAACTTTATAGCTTTTTGTTGAGACACCTCATTCACCACCATACCTTTCAATCATACCATACACCTCATTCATCACCATACCTTTCTCTACAAAGTCATTTCACTTCAATAAAGGATCTATCTTTTCCCTCACTTAGCATCTTCGATCAATCTCATTTCTCCCTCAAGTTACTCTCTAGTTCCAACAAACCCAAAGAAATCCAAGTGCAGAGCTCAGCCATATTGCGAATGGATCAAATTGCCACAAAACTCAGATTTCAGCAACTCAAACCAGAGGTTTCATCTTTGAATCTCTCTATCTATTTTATACTTGCTCATTCAGTTATGACACTGCAATTGTAACACATCAAACCTTCACATACTTTCATCTCATCATTTCGGTGCATATGTATACACATTCATAAAGAACAACAATTTCTTAAAATCACCAAGTGTTCAGACATACAATTTATGTGCATATAGATACATATATGAAGCATGCCAATTTTGATGTATTTTTGAAAAATGGAGTCGAGAGGGAGGCTAGGCGCTGCGGCTCTGCCGTTGCTGCCTAGCCACGGTGAAGAGTGGGGAAGGAGATGCGGTCGGTGGTGGTGGTTAGCCACTGCCGGAGACGAGGGAGAACATAAGGGAAATGGGCGGCGGTGGTGGCAGCTTGGTGGCTGCTACTCGCTGGGAATTTGAGGGCGGCGATGGTGGTGCCGCTGCTGCCCGGCCACAGCTGGAGAGAGAGAGGTGGTCTGGGCTGGGTATTGCTGAGGGTGTCGGCGACGGTGGCTCCGGCTGCTGCTGTCGCCGAGAGAGAGACCGAGGGAGGCGACGGCGCTCGTCGTCGCCAAGGGGGATTCAAGGGAGAAGTGACCAGAGATGACGCCCTTCGCCGGAGACGCGGCCGCGGCTTGACAGCGGCAGGGGGAGACCGGAGGAGATTCGAGGGAGAGAGAGAGACGGCAGCCTTCCAGCCGTGAATTCGCCGGGGTTGGAGCAGGCGGCGGCGGATCAGTCGAGAGAGGCGAGCAGTCGGACTGATTTGTGGGTGTGTGAGTCTTGACCATGGTTGTGAGTTAGAGAGAGATCAGAGGGAGTCCAGGCGGCGGTGGCGGCTTATCCGTCGACGCCGGAAAAGAGAACGAGGAAGAAGGAGGCTGGGCGGCGCAGCCGCTAGATGTGTCTGCGTTTGTGTTGTGAGTGTGACCGAGAGAGGGAGTAGGGAAGAAAAGGGGGTGGGATGTTGGGCTTTAGGTTTGGGTTAGGAGTTGGGTTTTAAATTTGGGCCGGGTTTTTAATTAGTGTTGGGCTGAAAATTTTGTTAGAGAGTGGGCCGATTTAATTAGTAGTGGGCTCGAGTCATGGGCCGAGATTTTATTTATTTTTGTTTCAGCTGGGCTTTTAATTTTTAAATCTGTTGGGCCTTTATTAATTTATTTAATTGGATTTATGCAGATTTTTATTTAAAGGAGATACACTATTTTAATTAATTAGACTTATTAAGTTTGATTAATTATTTTAAAGATAATTAGCATAATAATATTATTATTATGAAGTGCATATTTTAAGTAATTACTTATATGCTAAGCATGTCATGAAATTGCATTATATTTTGCAATAAGAATATTTATGATTTAATTGGTTTTATTTATAATTCCAATTATTAAAAGATGAGTAAGAATATTGTTGGTGTTCTTAACTCAAGAGAAAATGTTTTCAATTATTTATTCATTAAATTTTGAAAACCCGGCTAAGTGAATCATAGAATATTAAGCACTACACCATGACTTAAGATTAGAATTCAAGGAGACCTATTGAGAATAGATTTCTTGTAGGCTTTGAGCAACAGGAGGATTAGCATTGCTATTCCGATTCAGAGATAAGGATAAACGACAGGCTTTGCCTAATCAGGTGGGCATTATTTTATTATTACGTATATAGAGATCCCCTGCGTGACGTAGGCCTCATATACGAATATATATGCATGATATGTTTTAACTGTTAATTTCAGTTTTATGAAAAGTTCAAATGATAAATGGCTCTTTATGAAATGATATGAAATGTTTATGAAATGAAATGAAATGTTTATGAAATGATTGACTGCCAAAAATGTTTATGTTTTTATATGTATCCTATCTGTGTTGGTTCGCCAACTTTAAAGGAAATCCAATTGGGATCCTATGCTAGACAAAGGTCGCTAGCTAGGGTTAACGTGTACACTTATGGAGACCGCGAGTCGCTTGCGACCGGTCTTGGCGTCCGTGGTAAGGAGGCCTCCTTCCCGGCGCGTGACAGAAAGGAACAGATATGGATCATATGAAGGAAAATGATCGGCCGATCGACTTTATGAAAATGAAAGAAATATTTTAGTAAGCGCAGGTCATTTAAGAAAACCCCTGTGTGTTACTGTTATGGCAGTTCAATTTATATATGTATGCATGTTGTATTTTCGGCTATGCCCACTGAGTATCTTTATACTCAGCCCTGCATGTATTTCTAAATGTGCAGGTTGAGCAGTTGATGGAATGGAATGATGTTGAGCGGGTGTTCCTTTGACATTTCAAGAAATGTAACCTTGAGTATACATCTTCATATGTATATCTCACACGTTTTCCGCTGCAAAACACTTTGATTAGGATAACTTTATGTTATGAAATTGTGACACGTGTTATTGGGTAACCCACCTTAATCAGTTCTCATTTATGTGTATGTTTTATAAGTATCCAAATAATCATATATGATCCTAGCATTTTATCTATGAGTGACATTTCCATATACTTTAATGTTAAGTAATTGTCCATTTCCATTTCTTATTGTTCACCCCAAGTCATAACCCCTGTTAACCCGTCATTGGGATAGTGGGCTGTGACAGAGTGGTATCAGAGCGGTTCGTTCGCTCTGGCCCTAGAAACCTTATTCTAAAGAGTCGAGTCTAGTTTGATTCTTTAGACTTACACGGGTTCATATGGCACCGCTCAACACTCCATTGCATCGTGCTCAATCAAGGAAAGAAGGTAACTGCAGTTTCAACGTTTTAAAGATGTTAATGTTCTAAAATGCTTCATGAATATGTTTATGTGAAGAGTATGTTATGATGGAATGTTGAATGTTTTGCCTTTCATGGCATATTTTTGCAGTCTATGATGTTATGATCAGATGAATGATAGAAAAGTGACATATGTTTTCCCAGAGAACATAGATTGTTATAAGTTGCATGATCACAATTTTAAAAGAACATAGACTTCTAGATTAGTAGTATATCTCTACAATCTAGATTCTTAAGGTGATGATGTAGAAGAATGAAAGAGAACTTAGAGCGTTTCAGCTCCCTCAAGAAAACAATGATTCTTTTGAACTACAAAGAGGAATGGAAAGATATGTACGAGGTAAAGGAAAAACACAGAATGACGATACGCGACGAATTCAAGGTAAACGTTGCATCAAAGGTTGAACCATAGTCTCTACGTTCGAATGTTCAAGTGCGACGGAATATCAAATCGACTTTTGCTACAGGGCAGATTTTAAGAATAGTGTGCTTTGCCTGTGTACGTATGTCTGTATGTATATGTCTTAAGAGAGGTTTGGGGTTTGAGATCAATAGGATAGAGAACCTTAAGATAAGTTTAGTTGTCATAATGAGCTTATGTTTTGTTATGTATAATATGTTCATGGCTCTCCAAGTTCGGGACGATGTTTCCCGTGTGACTGGGAGGTGATGATGTTGGACCTGGCCAGTCCACATGATCCAAATCTCAGTAGACGTCTTTTGGGTTGAAAACCCATGTGTTTCAACTTTCGGTTGAAAAGCCAGATGGGTTCTTACTCGAGGTCATTTTGTTCGACCTAGTAGTTAATCATTTCATACCCTCTGGTCATTCTTTTGATTCTCTTGAACAATTTCTACAACACCTTGCTTTGATGTTGTGTTGAGTTTGAGCCTTGCAACTCGTGAGTTGTCATAATAGATTCCCTTGTTTGATAAGACCAAGAAGTGTTAGTCTACCGATGTAGTATACTACCCAAATTATGGCTTCGTATAATTGTGTCTCATTGTGATTGGTTGAGATTAGTTTTTGTCCTATAAATGATATCGACCACTCATTATGATAGAAATTCAGAGTCCAAGCTAAGACCGTAATATAGTGTTCGAGTACGAGGACTTAAGTTAAATGGGTCTATGATAGTTTTAAGATAAATTCATAGGAAAGTGTTATTCATGTGATAGGTAACAAGAAATGGGTTGATGACTATTTTAGTCTTTGGGAAAAAGAATACCCCGTAGATGAGCCCTAGGAATGAGGTAAGAGCAAAATGAACCGCCGCAAAAGGACGAGGGAACTTATTCTCAAGTAAATCTCGTGTATATAAATTGGAATTAGGAATCCAATTGATATGAGGAGAGACCCGAATCTATTCTAGATCGGAAAGTTAAAGTACTAAGGAATAAGTCGATACCCTTAGTAATAGTTCTTTGGAAGCACTATGATCAAGAAAAGGCGATGTGGGAACTCGATTCTAGCATGAATGAGAAGTACCCAGAATTATTTTCTGTGGTACAAATTTCGTGACGAAATTTCTTTTAAAGTGGATAGTATGTCATACCTCGACTTTTAATTCCTGATTAAGGGCTTAATTATTAATAATTAGGGTTCGGCATCCATTAATAATAAAAACTGGTTTGATTTATCTGATGTGATTTAATCGTTATATATGTGTTTTAATGTGCTTAGTTAAAGGAAATTTTTATAAATGTGGTGCATAAGTTATAATTGGTGAGTTAAGTGTATTTATATGAGCCACATGAATTTTAAATTATGCATGAAGTCATGAATTTTATCAAAATTTGATAGTACATGTAACACCCCGTACTTTTCCCTATATTGTGAGATAGTGTCTTAACACTATTGAGAGTACTGAGATGTCAGAGAGATTGACTGTCCTATTAAGAAAATAGGAATAATGAGTTGGAAATAGAGTCGAGAAAGAAAGAGTGAAAAACCTTGATAAAAAAAAAAAAAAAAATCGGTCGGAGAGACGTCTAGTTTGTCTGTGTTTGCCGACTGCTTTGACGTGATATTATGTGAAATTACGTGACTGATTGATTATGTGAGTTTTGTTACGTATGTCATTGTGAGCAAGTTATTATGATTTTTATTTGATGACTTTAGCTCTTGGAATTTTAATTAAGTTTTCAAAGCAAGTGCAGTTTATTTTTACTGAGAAATCAAAGAATGCCGGTTTATGAAAATTTTTCCAAACAAAATATTTTCAAATCATTTTTCCTATGATGAAGAATATTATAATTAAGTGAGTGCACTAATATTAGTGCCATATTTATTTTAAATATTGGTCACAAGAGTTTTGTGTTATAGCATTGCATTAATTAGTAATTAGTCTTTTATGATTTTATTAATGTAGCTTAACACATGATTTATTCTAGACTACACAACCTTACACACACATGATTATGTTAATCTAATAAGCATGTGATTAATTTCCTTAGCCTTACTTGAAGTGGACATGTGGTATGAAGATGAAGGGAAGGGATTAGTGTATAGGGGGGACAAGTATTAAATGGTGAATAGTGTTTGGTCTCCAATCATCCTTCCTAAGCAAGACAAATTCACTTCATTTTCCTCATTTTCTTCACCATTCGGCCACTCTCAATTTCTCTCCCTCTCTTCCGATTTTGCTCCAAAAGATCACCATAGATGAATCACCAAAGCTTCCAAGTTCACATCAAGATCAATTCATCCACCAAATCAACATGAACACCTTTCAATTCTTGAAGATTTCAAGAGGACCGTGGTGTTTGGTTTGAAGAGTGAGAAAGGAAAACTTTGATTTTTGTTTAATCTTGGGTAAGTGATTCTTATTTTTATAGATCTAGATTGTATGATGTTATATGTGAGTATATGATCATGATTGAGCAAGAAAATCACCCAACTTATTTCTATGAAATTATCGAAAATTAGGAGCTTGAAACCCTACGAAATTTTGTTGTTTGTTTTCTTGAATTGGCTTGAGTTATATGATGATTGATGATTATTGAGTTAATATATATGAATATCTTGATGATTAGCCATGAGATATAGATTTTTCTATTAGGTTAGTTTACCTAAAATTGGGATGTTGAGATCCTATGGATCAATTGATGTATTGATGATGGATTTGAGTTTATGAGATGATCTAGATGATTAATGATGGATGAGATTGAAGCTTGAGGTTGAGAAGTGAAAAATGAAAAGTGTTAGTTTGAGGAAGAAAATGACATACATGTGTATCTATATATGATCTTGTTTTATGATGTTGATTTGTGCTAATTGGTAACCTATGATGTTAGATCTATGACTTGATCAATAGGTTATACATGATTAGTGATATTTTCAAAAGAGTTTAGTTTAATAAAAATTATGACTTTTTGCCTAAGTGTTATTTAAGTGATTTTGGCTTAAGATATATGTATTTGAGCATGATATTAGTGTATAATTATGTTTGAGTAAGTCTTTTGTTGGCTAAGAAATTTTTTTTTTGACTTTGTTTAGTTTATATGAGTTTTTGAGTTTTCATATTTTGAGAAGTCAATGATTGATAAAATGAGGTCTAATTGCTTTATGACTATTATGTGAAAGTTTGTCATGTTTTATTAAGAGTTTTATGATGATACATGAAGTTTCATTAGAGTTTAGTACATGATAAAAGGGAATCTATATGTGTATAATGATTTATATGATGAATGAGATCGTGTTTGAGTATTTGAGTAATTTTGAGCATGAAAATGAGAAGAGAATTTTAATGATGCGTTTATTGAAACGTTTTACTAGAGATTTGAGGTTATGATGTAAGAAGAGAGTCAAGATTTGAGTATGATGAGCATTATAATGTGCTTGAATGTTTGTGAGTGTTATATGTGTTTAAAATGAGCTTTGATGAGTTTCCTTTAAGGAATGTTGGGTTGAGTATTTTAAGAGTTTGAGATGAGATTTTGGTGAATTTCGTAGGCTTACTGACCTACTGTGATCGACGGTTTTTCAATGTTAAAAAAAAAAAAAAAACTTTGAAAATTTTATACCAAGTCTCTACATGAGTCTTGAGAACATCGGTAAAATTTCAAGTCATTTGGACTTCGTTTACTATTTTTATAAAATACAAAACCGAAACTGCACATTACTACCGAGAGTTTCAGAGAGCAGGGGAAAGAGTCATTCATTTCAGTAGCTTCCTGTGTGATCTAGCTTTCCAAAATTTTATGGTATTAACCTTATTGTGTTAGCTAGATATCCACAAAATGTGAGCCCAGTTTGACAACATTTACTATTTTTTTCAAAAAAATCCAAGTTTTCGATTGCTCAAAACTGCCGAATATGGTAGACTGTAGTAAAACAGTCATATCTCCTACAATACTTCGAGTTTTTGACTCTACTTTTTTTTATATGAAATTAGACTCGATGACCTTTCTTTTGGTATGAGTCTCGAGTCCAGGAGGTGTCGAAGTAAGAACAGGTTAGATTTTGAAGTTGAGTCAGTGTAAAAACAGAGCGTGTTTTGATAATGTTTGATTGTGTTTTCTTATATGCCTTATGTGATTGTGTTGTCTATGTGTTGAATGAGATTGGACGAGCCTTATATGAGAGATAAATCGAGACTTAGTACCATGATTTTCTTGAAACCTATCCTTGAACTTAAGGATTTGAGATGAGTGGAGAGTTTATATAGAGATGAGTAAAGAGATAGAATATGAGATAGAGCATGAGTTAAGGCTTTATGAGTATGGATTTTAAAAGGATTAAAATGTTTTAAATCAATTCCTTTTTAATGGAGTTTAAAATGCTTATTTAAGTCATTTATAAATGAATAATGAGAAATGCGTAAAGAAGTTCGTAAATGAATCGCGGCATGAGATTTTCAATTTCCCTAGTAAACTAAGGAGATATTATGAAGGAATAAGCAATGAACGAGACTCTCACCACCGAGTCACTACAACAATTGGAGAAGGAAAAAGTTCACGCACAAACAAGATATGTACATCACCTCAAGATGGAGGTAAAGAAAAAGGAAATGGAAGGAAAGCACTAGAACTAAACTTAAGGTATAACCCAACCCCAAGGCTAGTAGGCTCCAGTTAAGAGAGTGAATGCTTTGGCTAAAGTGCCAGAAGCTACAGCAAGAATAAAGTTGGAACGCCACCACAATGGAAACTTAGAAACCCCATTAAATAATCATTTGGAAATGATAAAATGAGTTTACATGGCAGAAGGGGTGCCATTAATCTTTAAGTGAAAGTTACCAAGATGATGAGAAAAGTTTGATATTAGAATTCCCTAGTCAAATCTGAGAAGGTGACTTAGGACGAAGGAAACAATTAAGGTAGTTCACCACTTTACTAAGATGAAGTGAGTGAAAGAATGTTGTTAGGTCCTGAACTGGTCCAACAGATGATTGAGAAAGTCGACCACATAAAAAAAAAAAAAAAAAAAATCTTACGCCGATAAACGCCGATCGAAATTAGAATTTAATGTTGGGGATCGATTTTTCCTCAAAGTCTCTCCCTCAAAGGGAGTTATACGTTTCGGGAAATAGGGGCAAGTTACGACCCCGTTATATAGGACCTTTTGAGATCCTAGATAAGTTAGGCCTTTGTAGCCTATAAGTTGGCTCTGCCACCAAGCATTGTGGATGTATACAATACGTATAGCATCTCGCAATTAAGAAAGCATGTGATTAAGCAAGATAAAGTAGTCCTAGCCAGGACCTAAGTTGTGAAGAGAAATCAGTCCAGATACTTGATCGCAAGATTCAAGTTTTACGAGGCAATAATATTGTTCTCGTCATGTAGTGGAACCATCACAGGATGGAAAAGGCCAAAAAAAAAAAAAAAAAAAAAGAGATGAATGAAACGAATGACTAGTATCACAAGATAGAATACCGGATATGCAATTCCGAGGACGGAATTTTTATAAGGAGGGAGGGATGTAATACCCCGTTTCCCTGAGTTAAATTTAGAATTTATTTTGAACTTAGATTTAAGATGATTCACGCCGGAATGAGAAAAAGAATTTATTTTTAATTCCAACACAAATGATTTACAAAAACATTTGTAAATTTAGTTATTAAATTTATATGCATTACATATTTATTTAATTGAGCATCGATCATTTACACGAACTATTTTATTTAACGAACACTGAACGATTATTACAGTTTTCATAGTACAACCCGGAAGATTTTTATTTTATTTTATTTTATTACTTCCATCTACTCCTACACCCACCTACTCCATCAGCCACCATATGCCACAACTTTATAGCTTTTTGTTGAGACACCTCATTCACCACCATACCTTTCAATCATACCATTCTCTGCAATCATACCATACACCTCATTCATCACCATACCTTTCTCTACAAAGTCATTTCACTTCAATAAAGGATCTATCTTTTCCCTCACTTAGCATCTTCGATCAATCTCATTTCTCCCTCAAGTTACTCTCTAGTTCCAACAAACCCAAAGAAATCCAAGTGCAGAGCTCAAGCCATATTGCGAATGGATCAAATTGCCACAAAACTCAGATTTCAGCAACTCAAACCAGAGGTTTCATCTTTGAATCTCTCTATCTATTTTATACTTGCTCATTCAGTTATGACACTGCAATTGTAACACATCAAACCTTCACATACTTTCATCTCATCATTTCGGTGCATATGTATACACATTCATAAAGAACAACAATTTCTTAAAATCACCAAGTGTTCAGACATACAATTTATGTGCATATAGATACATATATGAAGCATGCCAATTTTGATGTATTTTTGAAAAATGGAGTCGAGAGGGAGGCTAGGCGCTGCGGCTCTGCCGTTGCTGCCTAGCCACGGTGAAGAGTGGGGAAGGAGATGCGGTCGGTGGTGGTGGTTAGCCACTGCCGGAGACGAGGGAGAACATAAGGGAAATGGGCGGCGGTGGTGGCAGCTTGGTGGCTGCTACTCGCTGGGAATTTGAGGGCGGCGATGGTGGTGCCGCTGCTGCCCGGCCACAGCTGGAGAGAGAGAGGTGGTCTGGGCTGGGTATTGCTGAGGGTGTCGGCGACGGTGGCTCCTGGCTGCTGCTGTCGCCGAGAGAGAGACCGAGGGAGGCGGCGGCGCTCGTCGTCGCCAAGGGGGATTCAAGGGAGAAGTGACCAGAGATGACGCCCTTCGCCGGAGACGCGGCCGCGGCTTGACAGCGGCAGGGGGAGACCGGAGGAGATTCGAGGGAGAGAGAGAGACGGCAGCCTTCCAGCCGTGAATTCGCCGGGGTTGGAGCAGGCGGCGGCGGATCAGTCGAGAGAGGCGAGCAGTCGGACTGATTTGTGGGTGTGTGAGTCTTGACCATGGTTGTGAGTTAGAGAGAGATCAGAGGGAGTCCAGGCGGCGGTGGCGGCTTATCCGTCGACGCCGGAAAAGAGAACGAGGAAGAAGGAGGCTGGGCGGCGCAGCCGCTAGATGTGTCTGCGTTTGTGTTGTGAGTGTGACCGAGAGAGGGAGTAGGGAAGAAAAGGGGGTGGGATGTTGGGCTTTAGGTTTGGGTTAGGAGTTGGGTTTTAAATTTGGGCCGGGTTTTTAATTAGTGTTGGGCTGAAAATTTTGTTAGAGAGTGGGCCGATTTAATTAGTAGTGGGCTCGAGTCATGGGCCGAGATTTTATTTATTTTTGTTTCAGCTGGGCTTTTAATTTTTAAATCTGTTGGGCCTTTATTAATTTATTTAATTGGATTTATGCAGATTTTTATTTAAAGGAGATACACTATTTTAATTAATTAGACTTATTAAGTTTGATTAATTATTTTAAAGATAATTAGCATAATAATATTATTATTATGAAGTGCATATTTTAAGTAATTACTTATATGCTAAGCATGTCATGAAATTGCATTATATTTTGCAATAAGAATATTTATGATTTAATTGGTTTTATTTATAATTCCAATTATTAAAAGATGAGTAAGAATATTGTTGGTGTTCTTAACTCAAGAGAAAATGTTTTCAATTATTTATTCATTAAATTTTGAAAACCCGGCTAAGTGAATCATAGAATATTAAGCACTACACCATGACTTAAGATTAGAATTCAAGGAGACCTATTGAGAATAGATTTCTTGTAGGCTTTGAGCAACAGGAGGATTAGCATTGCTATTCCGATTCAGAGATAAGGATAAACGACAGGCTTTGCCTAATCAGGTGGGCATTATTTTATTATTACGTATATAGAGATCCCCTGCGTGACGTAGGCCTCATATACGAATATATATGCATGATATGTTTTAACTGTTAATTTCAGTTTTATGAAAAGTTCAAATGATAAATGGCTCTTTATGAAATGATATGAAATGTTTATGAAATGAAATGAAATGTTTATGAAATGATTGACTGCCAAAAATGTTTATGTTTTTATATGTATCCTATCTGTGTTGGTTCGCCAACTTTAAAGGAAATCCAATTGGGATCCTATGCTAGACAAAGGTCGCTAGCTAGGGTTAACGTGTACACTTATGGAGACCGCGAGTCGCTTGCGACCGGTCTTGGCGTCCGTGGTAAGGAGGCCTCCTTCCCGGCGCGTGACAGAAAGGAACAGATATGGATCATATGAAGGAAAATGATCGGCCGATCGACTTTATGAAAATGAAAGAAATATTTTAGTAAGCGCAGGTCATTTAAGAAAACCCCTGTGTGTTACTGTTATGGCAGTTCAATTTATATATGTATGCATGTTGTATTTTCGGCTATGCCCACTGAGTATCTTTATACTCAGCCCTGCATGTATTTCTAAATGTGCAGGTTGAGCAGTTGATGGAATGGAATGATGTTGAGCGGGTGTTCCTTTGACATTTCAAGAAATGTAACCTTGAGTATACATCTTCATATGTATATCTCACACGTTTTCCGCTGCAAAACACTTTGATTAGGATAACTTTATGTTATGAAATTGTGACACGTGTTATTGGGTAACCCACCTTAATCAGTTCTCATTTATGTGTATGTTTTATAAGTATCCAAATAATCATATATGATCCTAGCATTTTATCTATGAGTGACATTTCCATATACTTTAATGTTAAGTAATTGTCCATTTCCATTTCTTATTGTTCACCCCAAGTCATAACCCCTGTTAACCCGTCATTGGGATAGTGGGCTGTGACAGAGCGGCTCGCAAGGATATTGAACGAGCCTTCGGCGTCTTTCAAACTCGTTGGGCAATCGTTAAAGGCCCATCGCGTCTTTGGAGCAAGGAGGAGATGGCGACATCATGTTCACGTGCATCATTTTGCACAACAAGATCATTGAAGACGAAGGCGAGCACGCAACACAGTGGGAAGAAGACGCCGACGAATCTTCGAGTAGCGCCGCATCTCAACCTCGTGCCGGTGCTCCGCCGGATTTTCGTGCATTTGTTGCACGACAAGCATCCATGCGAGACGCGGAGATGCATGCTCGTCTCACTTTGGACTTGAAGGAGCACATTTGGTCTCGTTTTGGTCCGATTGAGCCATAGGAAATTATTGTATTTTTTATTTTTTTTATTGTATTTAAATTATGTCTTTAAATTATTGTAATGTAGAATTTTAATTTTAATAAAATATGAATTTTAAAAATAAAAGTGTAGAAATGTGAATTTTGTGGAAATGGGGATCTAAGCACCCATCTAAGACACAATGCATTGGAGATGGGTGTGTCTTAGGTGAGGACCACCTTCTAAGACACCCCCTAAGCACCAATGCATTGGAGATGCTCTAAGTGCTCGTTTGGTTTAAGTAGAGAAATGGAAAGGAAATGGACTTAAATAAATTAGTGGAATGGTAACAATAACTATTATTTTTATTGAGTGTTTGATTTAATAATGTAAATTAATCAATCTTTTGTTCCCCTCTATTTTGAGAGATAATAAATTGGGTGATTGGATTACTCTCAAGTAAGGGTAATGGGTAACTCATTACTCAAATAAAACAACAAGTAATAAATTCAATTAATTGAATCCCTTTCCAATCTCTAAAAATACTCAATCAAACGTGGGCTAAGTATTATCATCAAATTCTAAAGTCATATACATTTTGATCGTAAAAAAAAAATAAAAAAAAATCATATTTGTTCTTCACTTATTTTTACTTCTCCCTCGTCCCAATTTCCTTTTTTCAAAAAATCTTATTTATAACGTTTCAATTCGAAACAAATTACTACTTTTTTATTATTTTCGTCATTTATTTTATTTTTATTTAATTTTTCACTACTCTTTAATCTGCTGCTCTAATTTTTTTATACTCCTTTCGTCCTAATTCAATAGGCCATACGGCTTGGATAGAGATGTTAAAAAAATGAATAAAATTTATATAATAAAATAGGAGACATAAAATAACTTTTGTTTAGGATATGTGTCCAAAAAGTAGAAGAGATAAATAAGGAAAATATAATTATATGTGAAATACAATTACATTTGGTGTAAATAATGAGTTATATGAGAATATTTGTGATGTATTGACTTTTTATTTTAGGAAGTATCTATTGAATTAGAACGTTCAAATAAAAAATGTGAGAGAAGAAATGTGCGAGAAGAAATAGAGCGGTGTGCCTGGTGGTTGCGGCTACTCGTCCTCGCGGTGGAGAAAGAAATGCGAGAGAAGAAATGTGCGAGAATAAATGGAGCAGTGGAGAAGAAAGTGAAAATGAAAACAAAGTAGGGTTTAGGTTTAAATAACTAGTTTAATTAAGTTTTAATTATGAACATGTCATGTTACATGGGACAGCTCAAAAAGGAATACATGTCATGAATAATGGGACAGGGAGAGTATAGACTATTGAATTGGAATGGAGGAAGTACATTATAAACATGATTAATTAAGGTGACTGTGTCGATTACCTCAAGGGCCTGCAACAAGGTGTGAAAATTTAAAATGACATATTCCTTAAGTTATATATGAAAAATGCCCTCTTTTATAAACATAAGCTTCATATGCCCTATTCTTTAAATGCCCTTGATGTTTATGGGTTTGTTTGGTTTTTTGTGAAAGTCTTAAACATTTGACCGATTTGACAGTTATCAGTCAACGAGTTGACAACTATCAGTCAAGAGTACATGTGACCGGTGGGTGGCTAGATTATCTGATCACTCGGGCGGTCATATCATTTCACCGGACGGTCACATAATTTTATCAGCCGGATCATCTGATCGGTCAATAAAATCATAATTTTATCGATCAAATAAATAGGGCTTTGATTTTGATGTAATTTATAAAATTAATGATTTCAATAACAATATATAAGGTAAAAAAATAAATGTATAAAACAAAAAACATAAAGCTAGTGTGAGCTAAATGTGTTCACATAAAGTATGTAGCATAATATTTATCTTTCTATATATAGGAGAATGTTCAAACGAAAACATTTTTTAAAAATATGAACTCGAAAATTATTTTCAACCATTAGATCGTCAAAATATATACTGTAGATACATCACCTTAATTGATAAATGCAGCACATGATATTAAGAACGATTTTTTAGTGCAGCTAATTTCACAGCCAAATAAGTAACTTGATAAATTCATTACAGTATTAAACCCTTATCTTTGGTGAGAAACGAGAACACATACACAAATACATAAAATCCATAAATAACAGATGACAGTAGGGAACAACTAAATATAACACGTGAACAATAATAAAAATCAACCACATTATCTTGTGTGATGTCAATGAATTGTCGCGGTATCCCCATAATATAAACAAAATACCTGAATTATAGTTATTAATTTATAATATTTATAATTTACAAACAATAACAAAAAGAAAAACAACACACAAACCACACATAGATTTAAAAAATATAGTAAAATAAACATAGACAATTTTGAAATACTAATCACAAGATATGGGGACTTATTTTACATGTCAATATAATTGTTCTTAGTTTTTTTTTTTCTTTTTTCAAAACATGCATTATAAATTAAAATCATTATATTTAAAAATCAACAATAACTCTGAACAAATTAAATGGTGCATTCAAATTAAATCACGAACTTGTACTCATTTTACAATTTCGACCTCAATTTTAAATATTTGCAAATAAATACAAGATCTTTGTAATTCTGTAATTGAGGCTTCACAACACAAAATTGAAATATCCAATACTCAAATATATTTAATTGAATTGTGGGAATTATCACATATATCCATTTTTGTTAAAAACATAAGTTTTATAGCCCTAGTTTATAATAAATAAGTTATATAGCCATTTTAGGCTTAAAAGACTATAACACCCTTTGACTTTTTTGAAACTTCGAGTACTCGATGGTGTACTCGATGGCATCATCGTGTACACCATCGAGTAATAAAAAAAATGAAGATTTTCTACAACACTATCGAGTAATCGAAGTACTCAATGATGTACACGATGGTGTCATCGAGTACACCATCGAGTACTCGAAGTTTCAAAAAAGTCAAAGGGTGTTATAGTATTTTAAACTTAAAATAGCTACATTACTTATCTATTATAAACTAGGACAATAAAATTTATGTTTTTATGAAAGAGAGCTACAATAAGATTTCCTTCTATTTAATTTCATGCTTAATTGCATGCTAAACGAAGTCGTATAATCCCTCTTTACCGAATCTTAGTCAACAGTTGTGTTTGTGTCGTTTTTCAGTCTTTGAAAAAATTGGGGAAACCTCAATGGCAAATTTTATACTAATTTTGATGGTTTTTAAAATATTTGAAAGTGGAATCAAAATTGCATAATAGGTATAAATTTGTGATTTATTTTACACTTAACTTTAGAACAACCGGTTCTAATTATGAAATTTTGGGTTTATGCATAATCTTTTCTATTTTGACTAATTAACTTTTCATAATTTATTTATTGCTAGATTGTAATTTACACTTATTTTAGAGATACAATGTTATTATCTTAAAAAACATTTTATAGACATTCTTTGAGAATTGTAGTTTCCTTTTTAAGTAATGTTAGTATGCTGAGCTTTTAAAAAAATATATGAACTAACTAGGTATGCATAATATAAATAAATTGAAATGACAAATAAGGAAAAGTAAATAAATAAAAGTATAAACGTCCAATTTCTAGAAAGATAAATAAATAAAAAAAATCATGATCTTTTATTTAAGAGGTATATATCATTATATTGTCCAAGATGAAATCACAAAAAATAGAAAAAAAAAATTGTGTTTTGTGTAAACAATAAAAAATGAAAAAGTATACACACTTCACAATTTTGTCCAAAAATACATCCATCCGTATTACATATATATACATACTAATAGTTGACTGTATATTTTTTAAATAAATATATTAGAGAGGATATTTTATTTAGTCATCTCTATTCTAAAAATGAATTATTCACTTTATTTTTATTTTTATAAGGTAACATTTTTTTAAGATGAATTATTTGAATTGAAAAAATCACGTGAATCATGTGCACTGTATATCCGAAAATGTTACTAGAAGGGAAATCCGAATGAGAGAAAAGGCTAAGCAGAATCCGATGAGAAGACGGGAAATGCAACGGTCAAATCACGAGGAAATCAAATCAATACACGAAAAACAAAATAATTTGTTTTTTAAAAGAAATCGTAATAAGATTTGAATTTGAATAGGAGCACTCACCCGACATTCGACAATGCTACCACGTCACAAGTGAATGGGTCCCACACGTTTTCATCTTGTTTCTAACTTTTTTGATAGAAATACATGTTTTTGATAGTACAAAGTTTTTATTAAACCTACCAAAATTTCATCAACTTTTAATTGTACTAAACATCTCAAATTGCCTATAATTTTAGATTATTAGCAAAAATATGGTTAAATTGACAAAATCAAAAGATTTCGTTTATTTATTAAGATCTTTTTTTTTGGGCTATTAGGCCTCTCATATTATTTTACTCTGTATATCATACTAGTATAATTTTGTATAATCTCTATTAGCTACTACATCATACATTATATCTATATGATAATACTAATATATATAAACCCTAACAAATGTACTTGATACTACTAATATCCATCACATCGTGCATGTTAAAAAAATACTAGCATTTGCACTATGTGCAATGCATGAGAAATATTATGTATATATAATTGATACCAATTCAATTATCATATCTATAAATATAATAAAAATTTAATTATAATTGAATATATTTAAACTGAATATTAAAAGATAAAAATAAATAAAAAAGACTTTAGAATAATAAATTTGATATTATGAATAAGCAAAAAACATTAAGAAAACAAAATAAGTTACACAAATAAAAAATTAAAAATAAATTTATTCCCAAGAGAATGATAGAATGGAGATAATTTTGTTAAGTTTTAATCTTTAAGTAAATATAATTTTTTACATTTTAAATCCAAAGTTAGTCCGAAATTGTGGGTTATGATCTACCGCCTTAATCATCTACAGTGTATATACTCATACTCGTTCCAAGTATATATAATTAATTGAATTCATTTAAATTTACAAATATAAGTAGTAATTGATTTATTCATCTAAATAATTAAAGTCAAACAATACAACCTAAACATTAAATAGTATAATTGACAAACGATTAAAACATAAAAAGATATCATGTAGGCATATTGATAATGGTTGGATCCATTTATTATTCATACAATGGTAATTGTCGCAAACTCGATCTATATGTGATTTTTATTACATGTTGAGATTATGGTTGTCTACATCAAACTTTCGAGCACCATATCATCAGGAGTTTGAAAGACCAAAATTTACTTCTGAGCATCCTCTTAATTGGAGTTTGAAAGACTTCACGACATTTGACTTTGGAGTATAATCTCATATGGAGGTCGAAATACCACATTTAACTTATGTGTGTGGAACTTAGGAATTAGGATCATCTCAGGTGGAGTTTGAAAGACCACATCAAACTTCTGAGCATGGTTATTCTAATAACCGTCACATCTGGATCTCAAAATACCACATGTGACTTTGGAGCATGGGTGTTCTCAGTGTCATCTTATTTAGTGTTCGAAAGACAATGTTTGTCTTTGGAGCATTGACTTCTAATCATCATCTCGAACTTAAAAGATCAAAATTTACTTTTGAGCTTTGGCAGTCAAAAGTGACATGTTATCTTGAAAGACCACGTTTTACTTTGAAGCATTGGTCTTAGAGCATCATATAATTTAGAGCTGAACAAATAAAGCCTTATTATTAATGATAATTGAACTTATGAGTATCATCATCTGAAACTCGAAAGATCATACATGTGACTTCTGGGTATCGAACTTTTGAGCATTGGTCTTCCAAACATCGTTAAACCACTTAAACGTAGAAGGTGTGGTGTTAAAAGTGGGAATGAGAGTTTAAGATAAGTAGGAATAAATGTAGAAGATTTTATATAGGATTTTGAATTATTGTGATGCATTCGATGTGTTTTGCTACATAGAATTAATAGAAAATATTTTTTTAAGAATAGTTAATTTCATAAAAGCGGAAGCGTGTTTTATTGAAACATAATTAAAGAACTAGAACGTCCATTCGTGCGATGCACGATGAACATCGAAATTAACGATATATTTAAATAAATATAAATAAATATAAAATATATTTTAAAAATAAAATAAAATAATTCACGTCAATTATTCAATAAAATCTTGAATTTAAAAATTATATTAACAACTTTGTATAAAGTGTAATAAAAATTATTCAATAACAAAAATTAGCATTTGCACATTATTATTATAGAGTTACACGTCATAATAAATATTTTCATATACAAACAAACATAAATAAAAAGTTATAAAATTTTAATGAAAAGAGAGAGAAAATAAAATATTTAATGAAAAGAGAGAAAATAAAATATTTTAAAATTTTCATAACTTATTCATTTTAAATTTATTTTTGATGTTTTTATACAATAGTATTAAATTTAAGATTCATATTGAAAAAAAAAATCATGAATTAAATTTGACAATATTTACAAAAGAATTAAATTATGAAAAACTAAAAGGAAAAAAGAATGAAAAAATTGATGGAAGAAGAGAGAGAAAAAGAGAGGGAAAAGATGAAGGGAAAAACTCCTCTTTTATATATTATATAGATGTGCATAATATATTTGCATATTAATTTTTTAAGAAGAAAAGGACTAATATATTTATATATAAAAAATAAAAAGATAATTATGTTAATATATTTATTTTAATTAATTGCCATCAATTATGTTATTAATTGAGTAGTAATTATTCAACACAAAATTGATAATTAAAAAGACATAAAATGAAGAACATTAAAAATATAACAAAAAATTCTAAAAAATTTACATAATTAAAATCAAGGATATTTGTAGCAATAGGAATATGTTTCACTGTATATAAATAACTAGATGCTTCTATGATTAGTAGTGTAAAACTAGATGGAGAAAGTTGGGACATAAAAACGACAACAAAATCTACATTAATTCCTCGGTTTTCAACAAACGCGACGCTCCTGACTTGGTTTGTAGTTATTTTATTTTATTTTATATGATCGATAGTAATGAGAGCTATGTAAGGCAAAATAATTATTTAGATATATTTTATGCGTAATTTATCCAATAATTATCAATTTTAGCTGAAGGTTTCATCGACCAAATTGAGAAATACGGTATGTAATACTTCATCCGTCTCACTTTAAAAAGCCAATTTTCCCTTTTAGGTCGTCTCGCTTTCCATTTCAAGTAAAAAAATGTACTTAATTAATGTGAATCACACCACTCTTCTCCTAAAAAATAAATTTCTTAATCTCTATGCCTAAAAGTAGTGGGTCTATTAAAATGAGACATGGGAAGTAATAGATTAATTATATACAATTAGTGTTCGTTCAGTTCAAATTGAGAAATGGAAAGGGAATATAATCAAATAGAGGGGAGTAATAACAATAACTAATAAAAATTTTATTGAGAGTTTAGTTTAACAATAAAATTGAATCATAGTAAGAAATTCGTGTTTCTCCTTTATTTTGAAGTGTAACAAATTAGATGATTGAATTACTCTAAAGTAAGAATAATGGTTAATAGTTAACTAATTACTCAAATCAAACAACAAATAATGAATTTAATTAATTGAATCTCTTTTCAATCTTCGAAAAATGCCAATTAAACTGCTTAACTTGAATGCAACACAAACCGGCACCACCCCATATTATTCGATTCACAATTTGTTAGGTTTTGTGCATTTGAATGTTGTATTTGACTGTGATGCATAAATAATATCACTATGTTGAACAAAACTATAAAATGGCATATGCCTAAGTAATGTTTATCAAAAGTAAAGTTAGAATGTTCATATAATATGCGGACTTCTTTATGATTTCAGAAAATACTAACAAATATGTCAAAAGTGGATGTAAATTACTCGATAATGATATTTCTTTAATTTTGTTTACATTTTACTCAACGATCATTTATAAGTAAATTATCGCCCCATGCTCGTTTCTATTTTAACTTTACTTCTAAACAATTTAATTATAATCAAAGTTATCAAACCGACCCATCCATCCAACTATATAAACTGAGTATGGATGTCATGTCAATGTCATATATAATAAATACACAAATTAAAATAAAATAAAATCATAGTAGTATATAAATAGCTATCAATTCCCTCTATATATATTCATTGTTTCAGAAAAGGGAGCAGCTATTGATATATGCGACTGCCTCTTTTAAAACGCATAAATAAATTATGATATAATGGCCAATTTATTTTTCGTATAATCGTAATATAAATACATAACATGTGCAAAACTAATAGAGATCACATTTACTATAATTCGCCTGGTATAACATGCACTATAAATATAATATATACAAATAATCAATTGATTATTCCCTGTCTGCATTAAATAATAATCTCAAGCCATAACTTTTTTGTTCATGGCTCAACGTTAACTACCTTTCAACCAACGGTCTTCTACCATTCGAAGGAGGTGTTAATTGCCCGATTTGCCCTTCTACCATACTACTAAACTTACAAATAATTTTCTGTTTATTAAGTTTGTGATAATGCATAGTTGAATATAGTATTTATAGAATGAGTGATGAGATTTGCTTATAAATATGGACGTGCAGTAGAAGCGTGTTCATTTTTCTATTGAAGAGACGTCTCACATATTTAGCCTCAAATGTTATTTAGTCTATCACTAAATCAAAACATGCATAGTTAGAAATTGTGTCCATTTTTTTTTTGACAAATTAACAATTAAATAAATAAATTTAAAGACTGCATCACAATAAACTTAAATCTAAGATACTTAATTTTAGACATCAACCACTCTAGTGCTAGATCAACGAACAAGAGGCGTGTCCATTTTTAATTAGGTATCATGTAACTTTCATGTTATTTATTAAACAATTTATGTGAATATAAATTGATTATAGGTTTCAGATTTTATGGGGACTTGAGGGAAAGCGATTAATGGATTGCTTTAACTGCCTCCATTCAATTCTCGAAAAGAACATCCAACCATTTATTTCCACAATTTTTCTCACAGTTAATATGTAAACAAATATTTATCTATATCAAATAATCCTATTCCTTTCATCTCGTTTATACAGGCCGATTGAAATTTATAAAAAAATTATTAGAAATTAAAATATATAAATAAACTTTTTAAATTAAATATGGATATATCACTATATTTTATAGAAATAAGCTTATATATTTGAGACATCCGGAAAACAAAAACAAGCATATACAAATAGAACGTAGGGAATAAAAGAAAAAATATATACACATATATTTATATGATATACCGAATTTAAAATTTTCACATCCAGCTAAAATGTTCAATATCGACATTTATTTCTTTATACATAATGGACTGAAACTTGACGTAAAAAATATAATTCAATCGATCTATTTGGTTCGCTTTGATCATTTCTTGTGATATATTTAGTTTTGTTAAAAAAAATTAATACTAATACTTAATCAACTTCAATTCATCTAGCAGTCTATTTAGATTTCGACTTCAATTCAACTGCTCGTTCAATTTAATTTTCAATATCCGAATACAATAAATTCCATTTGATTTGCTAGCTTTAGATAATATATTTATTTTCTGTTCGAATCAATTTGATTGTGAACCGAATCCATTATTCGTACAATTCTAACTATATATTTATATTTATTCCATAATAACTTCAAAAGGTCAATATCTTAGCTTACAATAAGCAAATATTGGCCACACGAGATTCAATCGATAAATGGTGCCTATTTATTTACTTTGTTTTGTTTATGCTGACACAGTGACATTACATTATCGTGTATTTGCAATTTTGTTGTGTGTGTTGTATTTACATTTTTGTGAATAAAAAAAGATCGCCACATATAATCCAAGTGGCATAGAAGAAATATACCGCAATACTAAAACCCAAAGTGGTAAATGATACCAAATAAAATATTAAAAAAAGGGTAAAAAAAAGTGGAGAAACAAGAATTTGAAATGAGTGGCCGTTTGAATAAACAGTGTAAATAACACATTAGTTCAAACTTCAAAAAACCCCACTTCCTTCCTTCAATGCACCAACATCAATAAAAACAAAAAAACTCAATTTTCTTCCTTCGAATTCGCCCATTTTTATCTCTCTCTAGAGAGATAAACAACACCAGCCGTATACACATCTTCGAGGGAGAGAGAGAGAGAGAGAAGAGGAGCTCGATACCATGACTGGAATGGTTATGGTGACGAGGGGCGGTGGCTGCGCCGGCAAGAGCTCAAAATCCGCTGCAGCTGAGGAGCACGATAAGCAGCAGCAGCAGCTCTCTTTGCTAGATTTCATTTTATCAGCTCTGAGAAAATCAATGGTGTCTACGTGCCGCATCGACAGACAAGATCAGGAAGTGATATCGGCCGTCCATCACATGGAAATCGGGTGGCCCACAAACGTTCAGCACATAACTCATGTCACATTTGATAGATTCCACGGTTTTCTTGGGCTCCCTGTTGAGTTCGAGGTTGAGGTTCCTTGTAGAGCTCCGAGTGCTAGGTATGTGCGTTGTAAAAAATATATTGGGAATTCTAACTCTCCTCCCCCTCATTTATTCTAAGTTTGATGTTGTTGGGCTGTCTTAAATTTCAAGGTTTCTATTTTCTTGTTGATTTTCTGTGTTTTCCGTTTCATGTAAAAATATATATTTTTTTAAAAAAACTGAGCTTTTTGGGTGTGGAGGTTTGTCGCAAAGTTTTCAACTTTTTTGTCTTCTTTTTTAAAAAATATTTATTGGATTGTTAAAAAGGGAACCTCAAAAAAGTAGTCTTTTTATTTGTATGTGCGTAGATCTGGTGTTTACTAACTAGTAGCAAGTGATACTGCGCCAAAGCCACAAAATTAGTTGCTTCAAATTTTCAAGATTTCGAATTTAGATTTTTATTACTAACTTGTGCAGTAAATTCTGAATAGGAACATTGAACATTCCCATATCAATAATGCGTAGAGTAGTTAAGAAATTGAAACATGCTTTGTGTTATTCATAGTTATTAACTCAATAATTCTGATTAGTTTGTTATTCAAATGAGGTTCAAATTACTAGCTATTTACTATCAACTTCATTGATGAGAAGAAGTGTTGAATCATATTCAGCTGTTTTACCAGCTCGTGTGGTACAACAATAATGAAGATTCGACAGGTCATAGTTATTACTCATTTACAAGGGTAGCTGCAACTGAAACTACAATTTAGTGCTCATGTACATGAAAAAGTACTTTTTTAAAGACTCAAGGGACCCCAAAATCAATTCTCAAGATTAGAGTTGATGTGATGTTAAGGCCTCTTGAATTTGATCCACTGTGATTTCTTTGTTGCATTTTGTCAGACTGATGTTCTTCAATAAACTTGTGTATGCAGTGTGAGTGTGTTTGGGGTGTCAGCGGAGTCGATGCAGTGCTCTTACGACAATAGAGGGAATAGCGTCCCGACTATATTGTTGTTGATGCAGGACAGATTGTATTCACAAGATGGTCTTAAGGTGAGTGAGTTCTTGATTCAGATAAATAGCAGTTTTGATTTAGTATTTGAGAGGTGATGGATTTATGTGAATGATTGTGTAGTCGGAAGGGATATTTAGGATAAATCCGGAGAATGGGCAGGAGGAGCATGTAAGGGATGAGCTCAACCGAGGCATTGTGCCCAAAGACATTGATGTTCATTGCCTAGCCGGTTTGATCAAGGCGTGGTTTAGGGAGCTCCCGTCTGGGGTTCTTGACGGGCTTTCGCCAGAGCAGGTGTTGCAGTGCAATACGGAGGAGGAGGCAGTCGAGCTAATCAAGCAGCTGAAACCAACCGAGAGCGCACTGCTCAACTGGGCAGTTGATCTCATGGCTGATGTGGTCGAGCACGAAGAATCCAACAAGATGAATGCCAGAAACATTGCTATGGTCTTCTCCCCAAACATGACTCAGGTGAGCTCATCATATTTGTTCTTCATTTCATGTTTTGGGATAAATTAATCTTGATTGAGTTGCTGATATGTATATGCTGTTTGTGCAGATGTCTGATCCTTTAACTGCTCTGATGCACGCTGTTCAAGTAATGAACTTGCTGAAGACACTCATCACGAAGACGATACGAGAGAGAGACGAGGCTGGTGATGGAGGATACTCGCCCTCGTCCTCTCTCTCATCGGAGAGGCAGTCCGATGAGGAGGAGGAGTATGATAGCCATCAGGAGATGGAGACGAGCTGCGAGTCGGCCTCGGATGAGGAGGAGAGAGACGAAGTCGAGTCGTTGAGCGAGATAGAAGAGTGCTTCTTGAGGCAGCTTAATGAGAACCAGAATGCCAAAAATGGATTCTGCAAGCAGCTTGAGGGGATTCTGTGCAGGGACCAGGAGAGTGGCTCCTCTCCCTTCAATGCAGATTCTTGCCTCTCCGTATCGGATAGTCGAGTCGGGAGCTCGTTCCTCAGCACCAGCGACGGAGAGGACTCGAGAATGAGTTCGACTGCTGCTTCAGGACTTAAGATGGCCGCAGAGAACCCGCCCTCTGCAGCCATACATGAACTCAACGACGTTGCCGACCACGATATGGTCGACGGCAACGTCGTAACAACGGAGCAGCTGCATGTCCCAGATGCAGCTGCTGTTTGATTTAGTTAGTGACATGTTGTTTTAGGATCTATATTTTTCAGCTGTGCCTGCTTTTGTAAATTAATTTACTCTGTTGTAAGTTTTAGGCCATTGATAAGACATAGATTGGTTTGGTTGTAAGTCACTGTTCAGTTTAGGGCTGAAATAGTGCTCCATTTCTCCTCCCCTTTGCTCCACCAGCAAAGTTTAGATTTCCAGAAAATCAAGAATATCGATCATCAATTTGTACCTTATTTCTGACTGTAATTTTTTCAGAGACGTTTACTTCTAGCATCTGCAATGTGTATATGGTTTTCGGTTAGTTGAAAAATGTGGTAAACTAACTTATTATATTACTCTTGTGTTTTGATGAACGAATTATCCCACTGCCGTGTGTTAAGCGTTTGATTGCCATCAATTGACTATTTCAAGTTAAATCAGATAAGTAATTGTTTGTGACTATTTCTTACTTCGATTTGATTTAAATAATTATTTTTAACATAAAGTCTGAGATGACATACTTTGCATGAGGGATTGGGAGTTGTATATTGACAATAATCACTTTTATATTTAATAATTCTGTAGTGCTCCATCTTGAAATGTCTATAATCATGAGTTTAAGAGAAAAATAATAACAACGCATCTTTCAGGCTCCTCGTATAAATTCGTATTTGCATAAAGAAATATGATTCATTAGTTGAATCATCAATCGTAATAAAATCAGAGACCCATTATCACTGAATAACAAACAAACAATCTTGATTGTGATTAATGGCAATTGTCACCCTAGCATCTTGGACTTATAGATGCTCTTTCAACATTCAATATAATTTCTAAAACAATTTAGTCAACTATTATTAATATTATTCTCAAAGCTATCAATCAGTAATTAATGAACCACATAATAATCGTAATATAAAAATATTGAGTAATTAAAAATTATTTGGCAAATGGCAAGGATGAAGAAGAAGCTAGTGCTGAATCCGGCAACATGTGGAAAAAATAGAGAATCACATGAACATAGAAAGAAGTATATTTGTCATCAGACTTCATTGAAGCAAATTTATATACAGTTGTGACTATTATCCAAACATTGTAAATCTATATACGAAAAGAAAAATCTGATAAAGAAAAAAATGTTCATCAAATTTAGGAGATTATTTCTTCGCCAATCTTTTTGCAAAGAAATTTCTCGTGCATCCATCCTTCACTAATTACTTGCTTTTTCTGGATTTTCCAGAAAAATCATTCGGAAAAATAAAAGGGAGAAAACAAACAATTTTTTCCGAATTTTCTAAGATGCCAAACACGCCTCCCAAAACAGCCTATCCCCCTCTCTCTCATTCATCATCATCACATTGGATTCTTCACAGCCCTTCGATTTCGCCGGCTCCGCCGCAGAGTTCCGGCTCCGGCGGCGGCATTGATCGACGACGCCGTCCTCTTCGTCGCTTCCTCCGCCGTAGTCGTCCTCATCATCCCCACTGCAGTAATCAAACTGCACGCTGCGAATATCATCGCCGCCGTCAACGGCCTCATGCAGCCGCGCCGTGTTATCGCACGACGAGCTGTAGCTGCACGACTGCGCATCATCCTCCTTCACCGCCGCCGCGTCGGATTCCTGCTCGAATGCGGCGTCGAAATACGCGGCTTCGGAGTCGCCGCTCGCCTCGAACAACATGTGAGCTGATGCATCAAAGAACATACTCCCTTCCTCCATTGTCAAAATAAAAATCAAAATCAAAATTCTACACACACACACACACGCACATATATATAATTGTGTGATTGTGTGTGCGTGTGTGTATATACGAGAAATAAATAGGGGATTTAGGTAAAGAGATGAAATGGAAAGGTGAGGTGGGCTGTCTTGTTTGACACTTCATAGCTCTGGTGCGTTTACTGTATATAGGGTGGGCAATCTCGCGGGCCGACACCTCTTTTTCTCGCTTTATTATTTTAATCATTCAAATTTCAATTCTTTCTTATGTGAGATGGAATTGAGGATTAAACTTAATAACCATCATCATGTGAGGGCGATGAATAATGATAAATTTGGGTTAATACATTGTACAATGTTGGTGAGACTCGTCAAAACTTGAATCCAAATTCAAATTTAATTTTAACAATATACTTTATCCGTTCACGAAATAATTCTACATGTTAATAATGATATATAATTAATTGTATTGTTAGCATAGAAAAGGCCCACCATGAGATAAAAAAAAATTCAAAAATAAAAAACGACTAATTTTTGTGGACGTCCCAAAATGACGAAAAGGAAGACTAACTTCATCCATGAAAATAAGTCCTAATTAATCATTTTTGTATTCCTATAAAAATATGTCATAACCTATTTTTAGTAATGATTTTCCTATCTCCTCTCCCTAACTTGTGAGCCACTTTCTCTACTCACTAATTTAATTAATTTTGTTCATTTTTTTTTAAAAAAATTGTAGATCTTTTTCTCCACTCAATAAATAACACAGGTTTTTTTAAAACTCGTGCCACCATTTCTTATAAGATCTTATTTATGTGGACGAATGGGGGTACTTTTATTGACAATTGGACTATCTTTGTGGAGATAAATTTAATAGTAATATGTTTATCTTTTTGTATAAAATATGTATTTAGATGTTAATTTTGACTAATCTTATGAGATCATCCCACACAAAACTCCTCTATTTGTTAATTGTTAATTGATGGATGACTAATTTGTTTAACTAATAAGAAATATTTTCTAACTTATTTTTTTATTGATAAAAACCTTTCTATATATATATATATATATATATATATAGTATACATATTTTACTTGCAAGTATTGAATCCTCTGTATTCAATTGTGTTATCATCCCAAATGGATACCTTTATTTGTTGTTGATGCAAAGAAACTTAGACCATTACATGATATACATTACCCAGATTACCAAGAAACAAGTCAAAGTATCTAAATCAAATCACTAAAACGTTTAAATTTATATTTCAGTATTTCATGTCCCACCCAAGTTTCGCTATTAAATTTATTATTTTGATAATATTTACAAAGAATTTACAAAATAATAAATTATATATACTCTCTTCGTCCCAAAAGAAAGTAGTATCATATTTTCCATTTTCGTCCGTTCCATAAAAAAAATACTATTTCCATTTTAGGACATGAGCTCATTTTCTCTTTTTAACCACAATATTTCGTTTCTACATAATCCTACAATTAATTTAACCACAACTACTTATTTTCACTCAATACATTATCTGTCAAATCTTTTCTTAAAATTTGTGTCATTCCATATGTAATACTACTTTTTTACGGGACAAAAGAAGTATTTAATAGTAACTGTTGAAGCTTAAAGAAAACATATACTCAATTTATGATAATCAATCCTAACCATCAATTATCAACTAAAAAAATTGAAATTAAATGCTAAAAAATAATTATTTATAACTATATCAGATTAATAATTATAAAATAAATAAAAATATTAAAATGATAACGCCGTAAAGTGGGATAATAGCCTGGATTAATCGCCATTCGCCAAGATTGAATTGAAATTAATACAAGTAGTAGTATTACTTTTCCTATGTGATATAGCATGCGGTTGTTCTAAGATTATTAAAGCGTTATTAATACTATATCGAGAACCGGCTACTTGGAAAAAAATAAAGTTTCCACGAGTTAGATGAGTGTTTTAATTAATTGAGTTGTATGGTAATGCACATACATTAATTTAGAGAGCTATCAGCTGTCGCTACGCGTATTCTACTATCTGAAATTTCACGTCTTTTTAATTTCTTAATAAAAAGATAATCTGAAAATTGAGGTCTGATTGCATGTTGGTAGTAATAGCTTCTAGAAATAGTACGCTATCGCTATGAGACTAGTACGCATGTATAATACCCGCTTCTTCTAGAAGGAATTGGGGGCGGGGGTGGGGGCGGCCGGGTAAGTGGACCACACTTTCCTCTTCTACGTGCTTACACAAATAATGAATATCAATATGGGCCCTTATTCATAAATCATAAAAAGTCAAATTGGTATTTAGTTATATGTTGTATCACTGTCGATCCGCCCCAATGAGACCTCCTAATTTTAGTGAGATCTAGGACATAATTTGGTGCGTTTATTTTATTAATTTTAACTGATATCGTATTTAAAAGATGATTGTTTTTATAAGGTTCGAATCTTAGAAGGAACAAAATATTTTAAATTTTATTATTTATCAATATATACTGCATTGTTCATCAGTATATACTGCATTATTCATCAGTATATACGTCTTATTCATTACCAATTTTTTAAATTTTATTTTTCATCAGTATATAAATCTTGTTCGTTAGAAATACGTCTTGTTCATTAGTATTATATGTTTTATTCATTGTCCCCATGTTACACAAAAAATAGGAGATTTCACTGGAGCGCGCCCCTATATATATACATATAGGGTTGAGATCTATAAAGAATCCCTTTAGAGTAAAGATTAAAGAACATATCTTAACCACTAGTTTAATAGAAATCCACGGTCAAGATCAGATTTTGAATTTTCATAATTTCGGTTTTTTAATTCAATTAAAGGGCTGAAAAATTGGATGTGAATTCGGTGAGGGTCATAATTGGTATCATATTTTTTACTGAATAATCAGCCAAAAATAAATCCCTTAATTTGCTCCATTTACCAACCACCTCCACCACGTCTCTAACCCTAAGCATACAGAAACGTTGACTACCCATCTACAGAGCAGCGACGATTCCACTCTGGTGTGTGAAATATCACCGGCGACTTGAGTCGTGTGGTTTCCGGCGGCGCTCCGTGAAAAGAGTGTAAGTGTTTACTTTATTTACTTGCTTGTTCGAAATTTTCTGAACAGTGCGAAATTTTTGTGAAGAATAATGGAAGAATTGTGGACCAAAATTAGAGTTTTTTTCGTGGTTTATTGAATAATGGTGGAGGGAGGCAACTAACAGTGAAAGAAAACGAAGGAATACAGTTTGAAATTGAAGAATAAATGGCGAGCTACGTGTTGTGGCTGATCGTCGCTATCGCATGCGCGATCTCAATTCTTTGTTTGTCTTCTGTGGAATCTGCAAATTCACCGTTTCTTGTGGCTCATAAAAGAGTTTCTCACAGAAGATGAATTCGGATTTGGAGCCGGTGTCTGTCTCCATCGATATGCATAAAGGTGGATTTGAGTACCCCTCTTTTCTCTCACTTGCATTTCTTTTAAGAATTTGTGTGGAAGTGCACACAACAAACTCATTTTTTTCTTCAAATTGATAGTTGATTGCTGAAATTGCTCTTGTTTGAGTATTTGCGTGCGCATTATGTATATCACTAATATTGATATTATTCAGAATATATGTAAGTTTATTCAGGAAATGTCGTCTTATTTTTCAGTATATTTGATAAGTTATTCAGAGTCTGTCTTGTTTGAGTATTTGCGTAAGCTATTTGTTCAGTTTGTTTGTCAAGTTATTCAGCGAAATAGTAGTTTACATTCAGAATATTTTTAACTTTATTCAGGAAATGTCTTCTTGTTGTTCAGTATATTTGATAAGTTATTCAGAGTCTGTCTTGTTTGAGTATTTGAGTATTTGCGTAAGCTATTTGTTCAGTTTGTTTGTCAAGTTATTCAGCGAAATAGTAGTTTACATTCAGAATATTTTTAACTTTATTCAGGAAATGTCGTCTTGTTGTTCAGTATATTTGACAACGAGGGTGGAGAGGGATCATCGAAGAAAAATGATGGTGACTTGGCCAAGGAACAAAACATCGAGGATGTAAAATTCAAACTTTAGAGCCAACGGATTGGTCGTACCAAAATCAGAAGTATACATTCTTCGTAACAATACTACAAAGATACAAGAATACCATGAAGATCTAGATTTTGTAACAATATATTTTCATTTGTTTGACTTGATTTTTGTTTGGAATGTGAATTTGTAGGGTTGTAATTAGTCAATAAAATATCTTATATAGAAAATTAAACAACATAACAGATGGTTCGATTGGCATGATTAATCATAGTATTTTGAGATCATAAGACATAGAACTGAATAATTTATCAGAACTTCTGAATAATAATATACATAAGATATTGAATAACCGATATAATATAATGAATAACTCAATTAATTTAATGAATAATTATTGTGAGGTCCTAAACTATTAGAACCTCCAAACAACGAGTTAATCAGTGGACGATATACCAATTGTGCAGAATAATACGCATGATATATTGAATAACATATATAATATAATGAACAACTCAATTAATTTGATGAATAATTATTGTGCAATACTGAACGTGTCACTAAATAACTCGTATAATATATTTTGTATGAATATAGAGGAAAAAATGATGAACAACATAATAATATTTGAATTTTTTTTTATCATATATATGGACCTATTAGCTGAATTAATTTAATTATTTTTACAAATAAATACACGTTAAATTTTTTAATAACAAATATATATACGTTAAGTATTTTTATTTTAATTATGAACATAAGTAGAATTCTATTCTTTTCGCAAAAAATCATATGATGTTAAAATATCAATTTCAATATAATAACAAAATAAAATAAAAATATATTGAACACGTAAATGATGATTGGATTTTTTACTAGAATCATCAATTGAAAGAAATAAAATATATATATATTTTTCTATTATGATATTGCTGAAAGAGATAAAATATGTGGGGGAACAAATAAAGCAGCAATCTTAAATTGACGTAAATGATGATTGAATTTTTTTTACGAGAATCATCAATTGAAATAAATAATTTTCTTTTTTAATATGATATTGCCGAAAAAAATCAAATATGTGAGGGAACAAAGAAAGCAACAACTTAAATTAAGTTGACGTAAAGATTTAGTTGAACCAATTTTCCATAAATACAAAGATTCGTAATATATCTTAATTGTAGGCATAAGCAGTTACTATATAGGACAATTACTAACATATCCTTTTGGAATTAAAACACAACAAAAAATTCGCATCAATGTGATCCGTTGGATCCCACTAATTTTAATGTTAGGATTGATTCTTCATTCTCTCTACATTTAGCATTCTTTTTTGATCCATTCCCTATATATATATATATATATATATATATATATATAGGGTTGCGTTCCGGTGGATCCCTATGCTTATAATAGATCCGTAGATCCAAATCTAGACCACACATTTATGACATGTGGCGCATCAAGATGGTGACACGTGGCAAGGCATTTCAAGGCAAAATCTGGAGAGGGGTAAAATTGGAATGTAATTTTCGAAATTCAAAAAAAAAAAAAATTATATTTTCTCAAAATAGGTATATTTTAGATGCATAAAGTTTCATACGAGAATGCATGAACTTTCATATAAAAATGCATAAAGTTTCATATAAATATGCATAAGATTTCACCCCACCCCAACCCCACCCCCCACACCCCAGAACCCCACCCCACCCCCCCACCCACCCCCCACCCCAACAAAAAAATTTTTTTTTTTAATTTTTTTAAAAACTGATTTTCTGACCACTGACCCACCCCTACCCCAACCCCCACCCACCCACCCACCCCCCCCAAAAATTTTTTTTTTTTTTATTTTTTTAAAAACTGATTTTCTGACCACTGACCCACCCCTACCCCTACCCCCAGGTCCCCCACCCCCCCACCCCCCCAAATTTTTTTTTTGAAAATCAGTTTTTTAAAAAATAAAAAAATAAAAAAAAATTGGGGGGGTGGGGGGTGGGGGTGGGCCAGCAATTAGAAAATCAGTTTTTGAAAAAAAAAAAAAATTGGGGGGGGGGAGGGGGGGGGTGGGGTGGGGGGGCAGGGGCAGGGGTGGGGTGGTGAAAATACCAAAACTGGAAAAATTAAATTCATTTTTCTGTTCAAAGTTATGCATTTCATGTGAAAACTTTATGCATCTTTGTGTGAAACTATATGCATCTAAAAATTTTGGGGGGGGGTGGGGGTGGGCCAGCAATTAGAAAATCAGTTTTTGAAAAAAAAAAAAAAATTTTTTGGGGGGGGTGGGGGTGGGGGGGGTGGGTGGGGTGGGGGGGGGGCAGGGGCAGGGGTGGGGTGGCGAAACTACCAAATTTATTAAAATGAAATGCATTTTTTGTATAATTTAATGCATTTTTATGTGAAAACTTTATGCATTTTTGTTTGATTTTATATGCATGTGAAACATGCATATTTTTGGGGGGTGGTAATTGGGAGGGTTGGGGGGTGGTGTGGGCTGGATTGGGGGGGTGGTATGGGGTGGGGTGGTGAAAATACCAAAACTGGAAAAATTAAATGCATTTTTCTGTTCAAAGTTATGCATTTCATGTGAAAACTTTATGCATCTTTGTGTGAAACTATATGCATCTAAAATATATCTATTTTGAGAAAATCTAAAAAAATATATATATTTTTTTAATTATTAAATCCAAAAATTACATTCCAATTTTACCCCTCCAGATTTTGCCTTGGAATCCTTGCCACGTGTCACCATCTTGATGCGCCACATGTCATAAATGTGTGGTCAAGATTTGGATCTAGGGATCTATTATAAGCATTGGGATCTATATGATCTCATTCCTATATATATATATCATAAGAGGTATCTAATATATAATTAAATAAATAATTATTCGCACGCAGACGACCTCTACATCACACAAATGTCGAAATGTTATTCGTACGCAGGCATGACCACTATCCACACGCAGGCGGGACTGACCTCAAGATATCTCATAATGGAGAGTCTTTGGGTGCCTCATCTTGCCACTTGAGTTAGGTCTCATTGACATGTGCTGCAAATATTTTATACTCGAGCTTTTTATTCTTGTGTTTCGCTTAATAACGTCTCAATTTCTTTTTTAAAATGTCCCATTTATAATATCTCAGACAATTTACTTTATCTATTTCATTTATCTTCCTATGACTCATTTATAATATCTCAATTTCTTTTTCTGAGTGTTCTATTTATAAGAGCATCCGCAATGGGGTTACATGATAGCTTACATGATAGTCTACCTTATGATGGGGGGACCACATAGTGTAAAGATGCTGCAGTGGGGTTACATGATAGCTTACATGATAGAATTAGTTTTGATTTTTTCATTTTTCATTTAAGTTTAATTTCATAAATTTAAATTACACAATTTGCTTCAAATTTAAATTGCATTAATTTTTAAATTCCTAAAAATTACATAAAATTTAATAAAATAAAAACAAATACTACAAATAACTATTCCGGCCCTAGAGGTCCGAAACGTGCCCAAACATGCTCCATCAAATCATATTGGAGCACGGCGTGCAACTGCCTATCTCGAAGAAGGACATCTCTTTGGACATATTCCTCGAATGAAACGGGGGTTGCTCGACCACTCTCCGTCGAGTCACTGCTAGACGCCCCAAGTCCCGCGTCGTCATCTCTCCAATTGGTTGCTCCCTCACCTTCGTGCTCCATAATCATGTTGTGGAGAATGATGCAACACAGCATGATGTCCCGGAGGTGCTCCAAGTACCAATTCCGCGCGGGACTGCGAATTATTCCCCACCGTGCTTGAAGGACTCCAAAGGCACGTTCAACATCCTTTCGTGCCGACGTGCATTTCTGCAACGGGTGTAACACCCCGCCCATTTACATTAAGTTTAGAATTTATTTTAAGCTTAGATTAAATGATTTATGCCGGAAAATAAAATGAATTTATTTTAATTCCAACAAAAATGATTTACAAAAGCATTTGTAAATTTAGTTATTAAATTTATATGCATTGCATATTTATTTAATTTAGCATTCAAGCATTTTTCACGAGCTTTTAATTAACAAACCCTGAAGCATTAGTACAGTCTCGACGATTTTATCCTGAGTGATTTTGGAGTGTCCAATTATCACTCATAACCTATGCCTTTTACAGCCACCCTACCCGCCACCCTACTCTCTGCGGCAGCCTCCAATCTCAGACCCCAAAGGTCAAATATTTCAGCCATGCTTTTGCAGGCAAATCTCATCCCCAATCCTCTGCCACTTTAATTATACAAAAGTCAAATATTTCAACCATGCCTCTACAATTCAGCTGCCCTATTCACCAACCCATGCTGCTACACTATTCATCAATCCATTCAACTGTTAACTCATTTTTCTTTAAATGATCTTTCCTCATTCACAATCATCTTTACCCAGATGCAAGAATTCATACGGTAAAGTTCTCTCTTCAACTCATTTTCCCCTCAATCATGTGAACTCAAACTCAAAAATTTGCTTTGCATACTATTTCCTTGCAGAACCAGCAACACCACTGAACAAATCAAGAAAAGGTTCTACCTTTATACCCCTCTCTCAATCTCTTTCATTAACACAACATGATTCATAAACAAAGAATTCGATAGCTATGTTGTCTTTAAAATTTCAAGTATAAGAAATAGCTATACACATGAAATGTTTTTACATATGCCTTAATTGGAACAAGATTTATAATTTGGAAAAAGATTCGAACTTGATTCTTGTGTTGAACTTGAGCCTTGATTGTTGACTGTTGAATTTTGAGTGTATGCTTGCTGTGGTGAGAGTCGAGTAAGAGGGAGATGGGGGCGGTACGGTCGGTGGTGGCTCCGAGCTGCTGTCCGGCCGAGCAAAGGGAAGAGGAAGGCAGGAGCTAGGGCACGGCGGTAGTGGCGTGAAGCTACTGCCTGCGGTCGCCGGAGTTTAGAGGCAAAGCCTGGGTTGGGACCTTGACTGGAGTTCGGCGGCGGCGGCTTCATGGTCGTGCAGCCGCTGGGAATCGTAGGAGGGAGTGAGATAGAGAGGTGGAGAGGGAGATGGGGGTAAGGGTGACGGCCTCGCCGGAATCGAAGGGGTGGCGTCTGGATTTGGGGATTTAGGGCTCGGAGGCGGCGACTTAGTAGGGAGAAAGGACAGAGGGTGTAGAGAAAGAGGAGACGAGAGGGAGAGATCGGAGAGAGAGAACGAGGGAGTCAAGGGGGCGGCGGCGTGGCTGGCGGCGGCTACCGCCGCAGGGAAGAAGAGAGAGGGTAGCGAGGCGTGCGTTGGTGTGTGTGTGCGTGTGTTTCTGATTGTGTGTGTGTGCGTGAGATTAAAATGAGAAAGGGATTTAGGGCTAGGATGTTGGGCCTACTTTATTTTCTTTGGGTTTGAGCCTGATTTATTTATTAAGTGTTGGGCCTTTTTTTTTTAGGTGAGGGACTGCATTTTATTTCAATTGGGCTGCGAATTTTAAAACAAAAACATGAGCTTCCATTTAATTGTTAGACTTCTTCAATTGATTTATTAATTTGACTCTTTAATTTGAGTTTAAATAAATTATTTTTAAAGAAAAGTTTGCATAATAGTATTTTCTTATCATGTGCATATGTTATATATACTCCCTCCGTCCCACTTAAGACGCAACATTGCTTTTGGGCACAAGATTTAAGGAGTTATATATTAAGGAGTGATAAAGTAGGAGAGAAGAAGTAATAAAGTGATAAAGTAGGAGAAAGAATGTAATAAGAAAATATTTAATTAGTGATAAAGTAAGAAAGAGAAAATAAAAAAGTGATAAAGTAGGAGAGAGAATGTAATAAGAAAATATTTAATTAGTGTTAGTTTTTGCCAAATAAAGAATGTAGCATCTTGGTTGGGACGGCCCAAAAAGGAAAATGTTGCATCTTGGGTGGGACGGAGGGAGTATTTATTTAATTATGTGAGTTAAAGCATGAATTAATTTTGCATCAAACATTTTACATAGAATCATTTATGATTAAATTGGTTTTATTATTTAAGTATAATCGAGCAAGGATATTGTTGGTGTCCTTGACTCAAGAATTTAGTTTTCAAATATTTATTAAATTTTGAAAACCCGGCTAAGTGAATCATAGGATGATAAGCACTACACTATGACTTAAAATTAGATTCAGGAGACCTATTAAGAGTATAGATTTCTTGTAGGCTTTGTGGATCGTGAGGATTAGCGTTGCTATTCCGATTCAGAGTTAAGAATAAACGACAGGCATTGCCTAATCAGGTGGGCTTATTTTCCAAATGTATGGTTTAGCTATTGAGCTTAAATGTTTCAATGAAATGGAAACTGTTTATCCGATAAAATATTTTGTGCACTCTGCTCTGTTTAAGGCTCGCAACAATGAATCGATCGAGGTTCTCTCTTGACCTAACACGTTATTTGAGAATTGTGTACACCTATTAGCTGACTCGGTGGGTTGATCTCCATTCGGGCACTAATCATGTATGAGGCGTTATAAGGGTGCTCGACGGGATGTGTTCCGGAGCATTGGGTCCCAAATGGGAACTTGACTGGGTTACGCCCTCAGTTCAAGTAAAGCAGGAGTAATGGATCCGTCGGTGGCTAAAAGGTCCGGGATCACAGCGAGTAACGGAAAGGGAGTGTGACAATTGCGCGCAATATAATAAAATGTTTTAACATGCTTAGAAGTTATTTCAATTTAAAACCTTCTAAGTCATGTCAAGTATAATTGGATAAACTGCTCTTAAGATTATGAAATGTTTATAAAAATGCTAGCCCACTAAGTACATTAGTACTTAGCCCAAAATTACTTTCAAATGTTTTCAGGTTGATTGGTCGGTGCTGACGGGGCAGAGCTGAGGCTAGGGTTCAACTCTGTATTTTGTCTTCCGCTGTTGCATTAGCTCTTATTTGTCTTATGTTTCTCTATCTTAAGACCTTTATGTTAAATTCTGAATTATGTTTCTTATCGAGTGTAGACTCTCAACTTCTAGCTCTATGATATTTAATGTTGGTTATCAGAAGCATGAAATCAAACTTGTGATCCTGAAGTTTAGAATGTTGTTGATTGATTAGTATCACTTGATTTCTATCTTTCTTCATTCAAAGGGCGTTGCCCAACCTTTTATCCTATTATCTGAATTTCACAAGGTTCTTCCCTTGTTTATTTCTAAGAATTGGGGTGTGACAACGGGGAAAGAGAGTCCCGACCTATTGCATCAGTGGTCATGTGGAAGAAAGTATCTACACCTTGAACAGCCTCCACGATGCGCAAGAAAAGCTCCTTCTGCATTCGAAAACGCCGCCGGAAAAATGTAGGTCCGTACGTCGGATTGTCGTGGAAGTAGTCTTGCATAAGACGTAGGTGGGCTTCCTCTCTATCACGGTGGACGTAAGATCGGGGACGTTTCACACGTCCCGCCTCCGGAGCCGGCTGGCCATAGATGTGAGCAAGCAGTTGTTTCTGCAACTCTATCTCCTCCATGATCGCATTAGCTACACCGTCGGATGAATCAGACGAAGAACCGTGGTCGGATTCCGCCATTGTCGGAAGAAATAAGATGAAAGCGCTTGAAAGAGGAACAAGAATGAAAGAAATTGAAAGAAGAAGAATAATTGTAGAGCGAAAGTGAGGAAGATGAAGGAGGAAGATGTAGTTATAAAGAGAAGAAAAATTGAAAAAAAAAAAAAATTCCAAACGGTCAAATTTTGGCACACAAACCGAGGAGTCAAAGCGGTCAAAGCCTACAAATAATGATTTAAAATTCGAATTTCCATTTTTTTTTTTAAAGAGGCGCGTGTAAAAACACGCGCCTCTATATTACCGTTTAAAGGGCTACACGATAGAACGTGTAGCCCTCGTGTAAACCTCTCCCGCAACGGTTACACGATAGGCCTATCGTGTAATGGCTATCGTGTAACCATTGTGGATGCTCTAATGTTTCAATTCAACAAAGAAAATAATTTACTTTATATACTCTCTATCTTTTTATGTTAACAATTAGTTCCCCAAACACTCCAAGAAATCACCAAGCCCACCTTATCTCTCCAAACACCAAATTCGCTCCCAAGAGGGATCGAACCCGGGTCTCATCACTTAAGTGAGGACCCGGTGGCCAGGTGAGCTAAGCCCCCTGGTTTTATATACTCTCTATCTCCTTCTCATTTAATTTATATTTGTTTACTTTTTTACTGTTCTCTTTCTATCTGTCTTCTTATTTATTTTATCTATATTTTTTTTTATTTGAGTGTCTCATTTATTTGGGACGTTATAATTTATGAGATTTTTTTTCTTATATATTTTTGTTATACATGCGTACATTCATATACATTTGTAGATACATTTATTAGTTAACAGAAATAATGCGCATGCCTTCTATATTTATGCATTTTTTTTAAATAATAATTACTGTGATTTTGTTCATACGAAATGTGATGAATATTAAAAGATAAGAGCAATAAGTATAAAGATGGACAATTTATTAACATTTTTTATAAAATTGAATAAATGTATGCAACTTACAACTATTTATAAGGATAAAAGATAAAGAAAAGATGTGAGATCATGTTCTTAAAAAAAAAATTGTACTTTTTGGTGGACTGATAAACATATCATATTTTTCGTGAACGGGAGGGGTAGAATCTTATTTTAATATTAAAACATCAAATGTTGTTTATTTAAAACTCAATTAATAATAATTTTGAATAAATTTAACCATGCACGATTAATAAGTTTTTATACAAAGCCTTTATTTATTAATCGTAACTCGTAAGTTTGTAACGATTCTCTTAATTTAACTTTTGATTCAATCAAAGCTCGATTGCTGAATTTTCCTATATAACTTCAAATGAGTGAACAAAAGAACGGAATGAGGTTTGATCAGTTTTATGTAATTTACAAAATTAATTACTATGTAATAATAATTTGTGAGGTGTTAGAAGAAAACATTCTTTACGTGTTGCTATTCTGCTCGAGTTTGGAGTCAGATTATGACATGGTGTGGGTTGAATGAAAGCACTAAAAGTTGGGAAGATGAAAAAGTGTACATGCAAGACGCAATGTGGATCAAAGACAGGAAAATAATTAATGTATCGTGTCGCTGTTGCTACTACAATGTATCATATCTGGCATGAAAGCAATGCAAGAAGATTTTTCAACAAACATCAAAAGTGGAGGAGGTATTGATACGCATGTGCCAAAGTTCAAATTGCTATTCGTTGTAATAGGAATGATAAACTTAGGAGAATGCTGCAAAGTTGAGCTCTAAAATAGTTGTTGGTGAGATTGATGATTATAATGTTACTTGTTTTGTCACGCAAATAGTAATAAAATTCTTTACTTACTAAAAAAAATTAAATTTTTTTTTTTTGTATATTTTCATCTATTCCTCAACATATATGTTTCAAGAGGTGATCTCCCGTGAAATTGGTTTCACGGTGAAATCGGTTTCGGAATGACACTACTTCAACATACAAATGACATTTGAAAATCTTCAAGTGTCATTTGTATGTTCAAGTAGCATCATTCAGAAATGTTCAAGTGTCATTTCCCGAATGAAATAATGTCATTCGGGAAATCGATTTCATGAGAATTTTTGTGATGTTTCAAACGTTTCTCAAATATAGAAAATATTCATAACATTTTCTTCTTTGAATTTGACCAGTGCCAATATATATAACTATACCACTTGCAGTCAAAGAGATTTCTATATTTGATAGTTTTACCAATAAGTCCATAGTTGGCATGATTTCTAACTCAAAAGTAAACAAATAGTTTTGAAAAAATGTACTGTATCATGTTTTTTCCTCCTTTCAATTTCCATTAGAATATTCGATGAAATTCGTGGAGTGCGTCTTGGGTCATAATTGAATGGTTAGTTATTTGATTTAGTCAATGTGAGACTAATTAAAGCCACAATAGTATTACAATTTCATTTAATAATAATAATAATAATAATAATAATAATAATAATAATAATAATAATTAAAGCCGCAATAGTATTACAATTTCATTTATTATTATTATTATTATTAGTATGTTTGATCCAACCTTAGCACATTTAATAATAATAATAATAATAATAATAATAATAATAATAATAATAAATGAAATTGTAATACTATTGTGGCTTTAATTATTATTATTATTATTATTATTATTATTATTATTATTATTATTATTATTATTATTATTATTATTATTATTATTATTATTATTGATCCAACCTTAGCACATTTTCTATCTGCAAATAGTTATTGTGCTCAATTCGCGAGTAAATATTTATCATCACATGTAACAAAACTTAATTGACTTTAACAACATTAATGCGTGAATTAGACGTGCTAAAAATGTTGCAAATATTGTGGGGGAATCTATATATATATATCAAAGGAGAACCATTAGCAAATATAATACTTCCTCCGTCCCCTTCACACCCCACTTTACTTTTTCACAAATATTAAAAAAATACAATTAATATTACTTGAAAAATAAAAATTAAATATAATTATTCAATTATACCCTTATTTATTATACGTTTGATTATATCTAAATAGAGTTAATTTAATAAAAAATAAATTTAATGCTAATTTAATTTAGAAAGTAAATTATATATTAGGACATTTCAAAAAGAAATAAGGGACTAGGAAGGTGAGACGGAGGGAGTAATGTATATTTTTCCTACCAAAATCGTCTTTCTATTTTAGGAAAAATTATAATTATATGTTGATATTGTTATATATATATATATATATATATAGGGTTGGCTTCAACCATACCCACTTTTTATATAGAGATAAGAGACCGAATGTGGATCATTAGATATGAATTGATCAAAGGACGAGATTTGCAGTTATTTCTGTGATTTTAAGTAACTCTTCACCCAAATGGAAGAAAAATCCTCTTCGAAAGGTCAAACAAGTAAAAACACGATGGAGTCCACATGTTTGACCCCAAAAAGTGGGCGATATTTGCTCAATTCACCCTAAATATGGCCAAAAAATACCATAATTTTGCAAGTACTTAAAATAGAGTCCAAATTTCATATAACATGTGAAACGAACACAAACACACACCAATTTGTTCAACGAACATATAAAAACACATGCACAAGTACGAACGATGAAATTCTGAAATCTATTATAACACGTTCAACTAACACATATACTGAATAAAATATTCAACGAACACAAATATGAACATGCATGTGCACTAAAAATGTAACATTTTATGTGTATGTTCGTTCAACATGTTCATACCATCCCACAGTTCATCACATATAAGTTTCCCGTTACATTCATCATGAAAAGGTTAAATACCTTTTATAAGCAAAACTGCAAAAATAAATTGACAAAATTCATAACTATAACAATAAAATGCATAGTAATTCAAGAACCGTAGTAATTCATTATTATGTGTACGAACACTATAAGAAGTATGTTCACATTGATGTTCATTACCATAAAAAAAAATGTTCAAACATATGTTCACTAGATTCCAAGGTCATATAAATTAATTCAATTAATATGCAATTTTAAAGTTAATGTTAATATTCATGTAAACCCGCATCAAAATAATTTAGATGTGTGTCTCAAATGTTAGATATGTGCATATATCTTACTGAGAGTTTTAATCTGTTATGAATTTGTTATATTCGTATGAATTAGGTGGAAAAAATACAGCATGTTTATCCATGTGACAACTGCAAACATAATGGCGACTTTTAGAAAACATATGGGCTAAGCTAATGATTTTCAGAACTAAGAGTGATATGAGATATATATTGAGCTTGTAATATGTAACGTACGGCAGTTCCGAAATTTCCATTCATAAAATGCTTTGATATAGCCTATTTAATGTACTTTTCGGTTATAATATCTCTAGAAGTACAAACATACCCTTGGACATATATAACACCCTTCGTTTGTTGTATATCAACATTAGATATGGTAGTGAATCTCATCCATCCGATCTCACGAAATCAATGAATAAGATCATGTCTCTATTCTCTATTTAACTTTGTGTTTTCATAGAACTTCCCCCTATATATATATATATATATATATATATATATATATAGGGAGAAGATCCGTAGAGAACTGCAAATTAAGTAGATAACGGATAATAAATATAAAGATACGAATAAGTCTATAATTTCGATGAATAAATCAATGTATCTTATGAATAAGTTTTGGTTTGGGTTCGAATCCTGAGAGGGGCGAGTTTTATGTATTTTTTTTTTGTATTTTTATTGAATACACATATTCATTAGTTATGCGATATATTCGTTAAATTTATAGATTTATTCATTATTCTCCGTTCTCTACTTATTTGCAGTTCTCTACGGAACCCAACCCTATATATATGTGTGTGTATATAGGAAGAGATTCTAATAAAAACCTCTGTTAAAATGAGAACTAGGAACCTAATCTTGACCTTTTAAATATTAGATCTAATGGTTAGGATTTAGTCAACAAAAGAAACTGTGCATCTATTATATTTTACTGTGCACTTAAAAAATATGCAATTTATGCAATTGAAACCAACAATGCAAAATACTCAAGCAAATCTAAATTGTGCATCTGTAGTTTAATCTCAGCCCTCTATTTTATTTAAATCAATGGCTTTAAATTGGTTCCTAGTTTTCATCTTAAGAGGGGTTTTTATATTAACCCTACCCTGTGTATATATATATATATATAGGGACCCTAGGTTACAATAAAAATCTTCTTATCATGAGAACGCGAGATCCTTTGCATAGAATGTATAAAGTACTTGCATGAAATGTACAAAGTACATGCACTACGATTAAGCACTAAAATATAATGTTATCATAGATGAATTACTATATATGTTAAGTACATTTACTTTGCACATTCCCAACAAGTACTTTATATAATATGCAAAGATTTTCACGTTCTCATTATTTATATATCTTGCCTTATATGGGGTACCAAACACATGCTCAGTATTTTCCATAACCGAAAGATGACTCATTTTGTCAGAAAAGATTTAAATTATCAATTTAATGATATAAGATTCACAATTTGATTGCAATCAATTTGAGAAAAGTTATATTTCGGCCACCGAATTTTATGTAGCGTGATAATTTATAGAAAATATAATATTGCAAGTTCGGAACATTTTATGAAAAAACGCTAAAAGTTTGGGACATTTTATAAAAAAATACTGAAAGTTCGAAACATAAAACACTATTAACCTATAATTTTTTTTTTTGAGGAAAACCTATAAAATTATTAACAACATTAATAGTGTATATGTATTAATTTGTAAAAAAAAATTTATCAAAGTATTTATAAATTTCTGAATCCAGTGACTCATATCTTATTTAGAGAAGAGATCGAGTATTAATATAAATTTTGTTATCCAATAAACCGATGGTAATTAAGAAAACGCCATTTATATTTGTAAGCGAAATGAGACGATTGCCAGTCGAGAAAAGCATAATCCTCTTTGACAAAATAAGACATCACTACTAAAACGTGTCATTTAAGTATCGCAACGTCGCTTTCTTGACCTAATTTAATTTTCACGTTCAAAACTGCCGTAATTTCAATTATGAAATTTCAGGGCTATTTAGGTTTGGGCGCTCGGGAAGTTTCTCAGCGGAAAAAAAAGATATGAATAAATTTTCAAAATAAATATAGAGGGGTATATTAGGAATATAAAATAAATTATAAAGTGTAGCTTAGGAATACAATTTTTCTATTTTATACGATTCTCTCTTCTTATTTGCTTGCATTTTCGTATAAAATATCGAGATCTCTCATGCGGATATCTACAAAATATCATATACTATTAATTTTTTTTTAAAAAGAATTAAGTATTTGGTTTGTTATTTGATTGGATGTATTAAAGTTTTATACTAAATCACATTTCTAACAAAATTTGTAGTATAATAAGTAGGACGATGAAATATATAAACAGTTTAGTCAAATTATAAATTAATACTATATATCAGTATATTGTAAGGATGTGTTTGCTTTGATGTACAATATAAAGAAGATATAAATTTCATTTACCATATTATATTGCGTTTGCTTTGACGTAATAAAAAATTAATTGGAGTTTACTGTATAAAATTTTAGCAACATTTTTTACCTTTGGACAATGTATAATTTTATATCTAAGGGAGAGAGTTATAATTTTATACCACCTTATTTATAAAGAGTGGGATAAATATCTTATCATTCAAAATAAACAGATCATAAAAAATATGATTCCCTCTTTAATTGATAAATTTATACCTCATTATAAATAGAAGAATAAAAAACAAACACACCCTAATTTTATAAGTGAGTTTAGAGCATCTCCACTCGCCGATGCGAGTGGAGGATCGATCCGAGGCTTAAGGAGTGAGGCTGCATTGGAGACCCACCCTGGTGCGAGGCGGTGTTTTAGCCAAAACACGGGTCGAAGGCGTGTGGCGCGTCCGGAGGACGCGCCCAATTAAAAAAAAATCGAAATTCATTATTTAAATTAAAAAAAATCGAAAATCATTATTTAAAATTTCGAAATTCATTATTTAATTATGTTTTTAATTTTATTTTAATTATTGTAATGTTTAATTTTATTTTTAATGAAATTGGGAATTTAAAAATAAAAGTGTAGAAATATAAATTTTGTGGAAATGTGGATTTAAGCACCCACCTAAGACACAATGCATTGGAGAGGGGTGTGTCTTAGGTGGGGCCCACTCCTAAGACACCCCTCTAAGACACCACCATTAGAGGTGCTCTTAGTAGTACTTTATATTACATCACTCACACTACTAAATATGATGAATGCCACTAAATTAAAGCATTCATTGGGGCTCGTTGAACGGGCTCGAGCCTCACTCTATTGTCGAGCTAGGGGGCTTGATACATGGCTCCATGGGACGAGCCCAATTCAATGTGGTTTATAACGCTCGCGCCGTTAAAAAAAATCGAAATTAAATTTTAAAATTGGACCATTGCTACTTTTATTAGCTCTTGAACGACACTTTATTTTTAACATTAAATTTATTCTATAAATATATTTTATTTTCACTCATCTTTTACATCAAATCTAAATCTCTTCTTTTACTTTTTTTTTTATTCTCTCATTTTAAGTTTAATTCTTGTTCTTAATCTTCCAAAAACATGGATACAGGTTTCTACATTAATTGTTCGCTATATAACATGGATAATTATATCAATTATCATATGCTACTTTGTAGTTTTTAATAAAGGAAATGATATTGTATTTTATCATCACATGAATTAAAATCCAATACTTGTAAGCAGACAAGCATAAAATTGGTTATAATTTTTGGTGGTTGAGGCAGCCAGAGTAGACTTCGTTATTATTAATATACTATATTGCTTTAAGTGGACGGGGCAGACTTGGTTATTATTGGATCAACAATAAGAGAGGCGAGCAGCGTGAGCTGGAGGGGGTTTCTATTTCCATTATTAAATGCTGCAATTTTTTTTTTATTTGATAAATTAAATGCTGCAACCAATACTAACAATTAACAATAATGACATGATCTCTGTGGTGCTGTCTACGACTCAGACTTCTACTCACACTCATTTAATGCTAAAACCAAACTAAAAATAAAGGCTCAAAACGCACTAAAATAGTAATTACTATAATATAAATGGGTGCATAAATCCGCATCCAAAAAGATAAATGAAACCAATTAATCTAAAGTATGTAAATTCAAACAAAAACTGAAATGAATTCGACTATATTATAATTCTAGTGAATAGCATGCTTAAGGTGTGCTAAAAAAATTATACTACTATTTTGGAGTGTACATTAATTTTTAATGAATATAAAACATGTTTATGTGTTAGATTGGAGCAACTGAAGTAGGAACTTTATAACACATCTTCCGCATACGAATACTAATAATCTATCTTCTTTAAAGTCCTTGTTTTCTAAGTATATGTTGTAAAGATTCAACAAAATACACGGTCTATTGTTTTGACAGAGATGTGATTGGAAGTACAAAAATCTCCCTTAAAAAAAATAAAAAAATACAAAAATCTATAGTTTTTCATCAGGCCCTTTTCGCATTTATGTCTTGTTTAGTAGTGACATTAGCTAAAAACAACCATGTGAAATGAAATATAATAGTACAAAGATTTATGAAATATATATACATAGGCCATATACATATATATCTGAATATACTAAACTAAACACTAGAAGATATGTAAATGAATCTATTAAAAGAAGCAACAAGATAGGAAAATAATATTGTAACAACAAAATGAAATAAAAGTGTTAAGAAGGTGTGTACATTTTTTTTGGGGATAAATTATACAAATAAATAAAGAAATTTAAAAATTGCACAACGGTAGGTGTACATTTGTTATCTACTAGAGTAGTTAATATGTGAGATTATCAAATTTGAATCCACCATCACACTATCATTAAAATTAATATTTTTCCTTCATTTTTTTTTTGTTAAGAAGGTGAAATGGTTCTTGCTTATAATAATTATTTACCACAAAAACGTGTGCAGACAGACATACTCACGTGTCAAAACATGTGAGAGGAAGCCTGATCTAATCGGCATCGGTAAAAACCAGAATGGCGTACATTTTTTTCGTATTATTTCCTTTGTTTAATCCATAAAATATCGAAGTGTTTTCATAAAAGCTACCCCTTTTTATCGTATACCCTTCACACCCAATGGCAGATCTTAAAATATGAGCTATGGCATTTCGCACCCGAAAATAGGATCCAATATAGTTATTCTATCATTGAATTCTGTACCCAAAAATCATACTGTATTTAAAAATCTATGACTTGATATCACCCCCAAGCATAATTTTCAATTCTCTTGTGTTGTTTCATTTTTCGTGATGTGTAATTTCCTAAGAAAATTATTTTGTTCAACTAGAGGAATGACTCGACTCAAATTCAGTATTAAAAATTAACTAATAGAGGGAAAGTCGGAAAGAGAACAAAAATAACACAAATTTATATATATATGAATTGGGAGGGCTTCAGCCCACCTGATCCGCCCTTTACCAATGTTAACAAAACGAACGACAGAGCAAACAGTCAGTTTTTACTTAAGAAAGGAATTCAATTTACTTCATCACTAAATACAAAACGAAATGGTTGAAAATTTTGTAATAATTCTAAGTGTGAGCCAAAATATTATTTTCACGTGTTTTTCATCCCCATCCACCTCCTCACAAGCCAAAAATCACCACCACCAAATGGCAACCACAATAGGAGTCAACATCACAAATTGATCAGAAAAGAAAATTGAAGTTTAAAAAGAAAAGAGAATAAAGAAAGAGGTTCACGAGCAAAAATTGCCATAAATAACGCATGGTACGTCGGTTTCATAGATACTACAATAAAAAAAATGCATCAAGTGCAATATTTTTGGTCTACATGTATGCACTCACCCACACAAATATATAGAAATGTGAAAATCGACCAGCTCTATAGTGAGAACCCTAAATCCCAAATCCTAATTGCACTGAAAATCGGGGTTGACATTCATCGGAATCTGTTGTGCAACGGTAGTGCCCAAGATTATCTAATCCGTCACACAATCAAACCCCTAAGCTGAGTATCTCCTCCTTCATCAAAAATCATTTCTCCCTATACTAAGTGAAAGTACAAACTCCATTCTTAGTGAACCTACCAAAGGTCAGTAAAAACGATTTGAAAATAACAACAAAAACTGAAGAACGAAAGAATGAACCCATGCTTCCAATGTAAATGAGCTTTCGTGATACTCGACAACTGACCAGAAAGTACAATATGACAAGCATAACCACCTGCGACGAGATGGGATTAGTTTCTCCATGTCTTGACTTAAGTAGACATGTCAAGAACTAAACCACCACGTGAAAATGAACAATCACCTAAAATTCTAACGCCTTGAAACCAAAGAAACAAAAGCGTTCAAATAATAAATGCAAAATTATGTTTACGACAACAAATACAATGATAACGGTGCATACCACAAATCAAGCAGCATTCACTTTGGGAAGGTAAATTACGCTTGGCTATGTAGGACTCCAAAGAATCTCAGTACATATGAATTTGCAAATAGAAATGCTATCTTCCTATCAACACAATAACAGTAACTAAAACAATAGACAAATAAGCCAACCAGCCACCATACTTACTAGGACCAACTAATTTCTCTTTATTATAATACTCCCTCCGTCCTGTAAAAATAGTCATATTTTTTTCATTTTGGGACGTCCATAAAAAATAGTCCTATTCCATTTATAGACACTACCCTACAACAAATCAATACATATTAATCCTCAATATATCAACTTATTTATCTACTCCACATATGGCCCACCACAATACACTCAACTACAATTATTAACACTATCCCTAAGGTGGATCCTTTTCTCCATTCACAATACACTCAACTACAATTACTAAAACCCGTGTCACTCCCTCCAAGGACTATTTTTACAAGACAAAGTGAGTAACATACTAAATCTTTCATTTAGTCGTTTGTGCAATTAATAGAAATGTCGCTAGAACACCTTCCTGATAAGAGGCAGTGAGGTACTGCTACCTTTTTCAAAAGTAGAAAGTTACAATGCTACATGACGTTGCATGCAAAAAGAAACAGAAAATGATGAATCATAAAACTGCTGGAGACAAACTACTCCAATTCAGTCAAGTTCATAACTTTGACATGAATAATCTAAATGTAGACCCCATGTAAAGATATCAGTGTCCGAAATGTTTACCTGAAGACTAGTATTTAATATCAGCTCAGCAAGGCATGCTCTGATAAATTAGTTCAGTCTTCAGTTCTTACCCTGAAGAGCAAACTAGTCAATGACATGTGCAACATTTATGGATATATATAGGACATTAGCAAACTAGTTGATGAAACACATAGCAGGTTTTATTATATGTAGTCGCGAAAAATCTGGTGGTTGTCAAAATCAGGGATTGCATGTGCTGGTACTGGATACAGATGTAACAAATAGAAAAAGACTTGTACTATTAAGAGTTTAAGACATTCAAAGAAATATGATGAGACTGCACATGATGGAGAAAATAAACTAAATTGTGATGGAAATATATCCATTTGATCCTACCAATCACATTCGGTTCAAACATATATTCACTTATCTATAGAAACATTGTGAACGGATAGACATATTTCAGTTATTACCCAAGACATAAGGCATGCATCCAAAAACAATCCAAGAAAACATTACTGAGCTTCATACAGGATAAGAATCACAAGGCACCACCTGAGGAATTTTTGAGGTCCTGCAGTCGAACAAAAAAATTAGATATCCATAAACACTAGTGCCTGCAAGCAAAGGGAAAAATACATGAGATTTTAACAAGCAAACAGTGCCCACTCACATTGATAATGGATCAGTCAAACCAATCATGACATCAGATGCTATTGATAAGACAGAGAGGGAATCAACATTCATGGGAGTTATCAGTACCCCAGAATATTCAGGCAAGAGACTTGAGGTCAAATTTTTATAGCACCAATTGAAAATCTACAGCCTTTTAGAGGTGACGGCCCACCATTCTGGAAGCTGGGAGAAAACATTTTCAGTTTCTGTATATTTGAGAATTGCAGGAGGTAAATTCAAAAGGATCAAATATTGAAGGAAATAATGACTTTGTAAGAGAAATGATCAAATCTTTTCATGGTATTCACAGAGAAATTGTACAAAAAAATAAATTCTTGAAACAGCAATTAAGAAACTAAAAATTTAATGTCTAATTGATATTCATGTTACAGACTAAAAATACAGGGGCACAAATAAATGAAGAATTACAAGTGTCTTGAACTTCAATCCAGAAGGATGGACAGTATCGCATGCGACCGTGGAATGTCTCACATCCCAGTCACTCGAATTGCAGCATTTTCTGAGAACTTGTGTGATCATTCAAGCTTTGAGAGTTTTGCTCTCATACATAACTTACCTTAAAGTTAGTAAGGTTTGCTTTGCTTATTATCTCTCTTAAGTTGAACCTTCAATTTCTTACCACCTAATTGAAAGCCATTCATCATGTTAATGGCATTCTGTGCTGACACTGGTGAATCATAACTAACGAATCCTGGAGACAAAAGCCGATACAAAGGTAAATACATGCAGTGGTTGCATCAGATTAATGATAACTCAGGCATAATCGTACCAAAACATTTGCTAACCCCAGTTGCTTTGTCTACAAAGACCTTGGCGCTCAATACCCTACCGAAACGCTGAAAGGCACTTGCGAGTTCATCATCACCAAATTCTTGAGGAATGTGGTAAATAAACAAATTAGCTCCAGGTGGACCTGCTTTCAAAGAGAATTGCTCACACCTTTAGTATTCCTAAGAAACACACATATAAACACACAAAATTGCCAGGTTAACAATCCACAACCTTCATTCTGCCCCCCTGAGCTAGTGCTGACACTTGAAGATGCTGCAGATTGGCTATTTGCAGTGGATGGTGACAGAGCACCTGATGGACCACCCAGTGGCCGGTTACTCATCATGGCTCCAGGATAAGCCAAAGGATATTGAACCCCATGTAGAGCTGGATAAGCAGATCCAACATAATTTGCAGGTGACACGGTATAACTTCTTGGAGCCATTCCAGATGAAAGGTCAGGTGTTACTCCACGTATAGCATTTCCTTGGTTTAAAGGTGGGATAAGATTGTGAAAGGCATGCTGATTCTGCAATGGCGGCAGGCGATAGTGCATGAGACCATAAGTCCCAGGAGTCTACAAAGGCGAGCAGAAACTGATATAAATGTATCTTCAGCATCAACTAGCAATACCAAAGGGAGAAAAAATACTCCAATTAAATATGTAATGTCCACATGTAAACTTGAAGGCTATATCCTTTATATAAATTAATATCCAAATTCTTTTTCGATTAATAACTTAACAAACCTGATAACCATATCCATTATATGGAGGCATATAACCCATGGGCAAAGCACCGTATAAATGTTGCCTGGAGTCTGGATTTGGTACATTAGATGCCAATGACAGAGCTTTCTGAGCCCTCCTTGTCTGTCTTTCCTTTTCTGTATCAGCCCACTTAACCACCAATGGAACAGTTGAACCCTATTACAGACAATAACACCATTAATGCTAAACAACTCAGTTGACCTAAGCTATAAGGATTACCTGAAATTAACAAATATTGCCAAAATAATATTTAAAAAATAATAATTCGCACAATCTTTATTCTGAATTACACACCTACAATAAGTAGGTATTTGTTCCTGCTTGTTGATAGGTTACAGACCAGAACTTTACACAAAGGCAAGGGTACAAATATTTGGAGTTCATGAAGGCATGTAAAGACGTCACTTTTTCGACTAGATACTTTATATTTGACATAAATACTGTAATCTCTTCTGCAAAATCACCTACACAATGGTCTCTCAAAACTTACAGGCAAATAATCTCCATCAATGCTTTCTTTAGAGTATAAATAACATTTAGTTGCATAAAACTCATTTTATATCCCCTAACATCAGAGGGCTACATATAATCTCTTTCATTGAAAACCAGCCTCAGGTTTCAGTTTAGAGTTTCCAAGAGTAACATCAGTACGTAGAGAACAAATGTGACAGGAACTGAAAGCAAGAAGTACATGCATACAACTCAGATCCTGCAGTACTCAAACGTCTATTAAGCAAAAGCCCTGTTGAAATAGATGGGTAACCTTAAAGGTAAACAAAGAAACGCATAGAGTAGGTTAATTGATACTTTCACGCAATAAGCAAGCACATTGGTGCAGTGTAAATCATACTCAAGAGGATGCTGCTAGACTTTCATGAGCCTAAATACATGCCAACAATTTAAAGAGAGTAACTGCCAAATTGGCCCACACCTCAATCTTATGCTTCCCATTGAGGGCTTCAATAGCTGCAAGCGCTTGTTCTTTTGTCTCAAACTTCAGAAATGCGCAACCTAGAGCAACAAAAATGTTTGACAGAATTTGATCAGATCTATGATACCTCATGTACTTGTATAGTTCTGTAAAAGGCAAAGAAAGCAAAAAAAAAAAAAAAAAAGCCTTAACCTTTGCTGGTTTGTTGGTAACCTCTAAGAAGTTGTAAGTCTTTTATGGTCCCATAATTTGAAAATAATGCAGAGACCTCAGCATCCGAAACATTTTTTGGAAGCATACCGATAAAGAGTTTGTGTTCTGACATTTTGCCAAAAAAAAAGTGAAGTCAATTATACAGATAGAATACCAACATAACCGGAAAAAAATAGAAGAAACATAGGACTAACTTAAGGAAGATAGATGTGTGATAATTGGCAAGTCGTGTCATAAGAAAAAAACATATAATACGAGATTGAAAATTATATTACACCTAGCCTTTCCAACTCGCCATCAGCATACTTCACTTGCAACGGACTAGATGCCTGAATTGGACACAGAACATGTGGCTTTTATATCAGACAAATAACATAACATATCATATTACAACAGAATGAAGCAGAGCTCTTACATGAAAGAATGGTTGCTTTACACAAGGTTAAACATGCCTCTCTAGTAGTTTTTCTAATAGTAAACAATTGGGATATGAAGCAAATCCTGAAACCCACATCAATAGCCAGCTATAACACTAATTTCAACTTGTTATTCTTCAAGATTATCAACTTACAGTTGGCTTCAAAATTTTTACTTAAACATAGAATCTAGTATAAGGGGAGCAAACTTAGGAAATTATTATATACCAAGTTCGAAGTTATAACTTGGAAAATAAAATCAGCTTCCAAAAGAGGATTCTTAGGACCTTAAGGGTAATGATATTGGGAAATTCTTTAAAAATGCACCCAAGTCTTTTTCTTCCCGTACATCAAAACTGATGACTAGTTCAAGAAAAGATGCAATGCCACCCACTTCTTGTATGATGTGAGCAAACACTTAAAGAGATGAGGGCAATTTTTGGATAGATTTAGATCTTTCTTAGCTTTGACAGTGCATGAGGGATAGAGGTGTAAATCCTGAGCCAATTTGCAACCTACATTTACTATTTGATATTCCTGCCAAATATTATCTTCAACCACAACCACAAACACCATGAATGTCAAAATATTGCATCTGCCTCCTCCCATTAGTGAGTGTACAATTTTGGTTGAACATTAACATCCAATCAGGAAAAGAAAGGAGAGACAACATATACTATTTCACTAATTTACCGAGACATGCAAACTCATTGAAACTATATGTATAAAGTGGACAAGGTACAGCCGTACAGAAAGATCTCATATGGCTTATATCAGAGGTAAGAGATAGGAGTCTCGTACACCAGTCCGACATCTATTATTAACCCGTTTCCCATAATTGCTGTGCTAATTCAATGGAGGTTAGCAGCTTAAAATCCAATTGATAGATTCAACAGATTAAAGTGTCAACTTTAATAAGCTAAACCTTTTAACATTCTAATATAAGAAAGAGCAACATAACGAGCTCTGTGACAAATACTGAAATTTCTACTTTTTACTAACATTGTCACAAACACAAACAGTCCAATTGAGCGGGATGTATAGCCAAAAGTAGAAGTTAATTTTAACAGGAAGGAAGTACACCTAGTATAATGTAATTAAATTAAATCCAGCAGTGTGAACAATGTATCATAATAGAAACATCCATGATCAGATAAAATACACAAAATGTAACACACGACAGATTTCCTCCTAGCACCGATCTTTATAGCATAATCAGAACAATAAATTGCAATTCCTTAATTATATCAAGAGCCATTTGTATTCCATCATTCCATGAAACCATGTATATCAGAATTAATGATATAAGCATGACCAATTTTCTGATTGAACAATTTTAAGCTCCTTGAAACTCTGGCTGCATAATGGAACAGTTCATGCAGCACAACGTGTTCCTAAAAACAGATTTCCTTCTGCTTAATCACTTGCCCACTATCCAATCGAGTTACGCAACAAAACATTATACAATTTAGAAACAAACAAGTAGACAATATGCAATTACACTAACCCCAGGCAGCGTCTTCTTATTATGACACTCACTAATCGCCTTGTCCGCTTCCTCTCTCGACGGACATATCACAAAACAACATCCTGCCACGAATTAGGGATTTCAACACCACGAATCTCCAAAAGATCAAAAGCAAACAAAACGGAAAAAGACCTAAATCACACATTGCGATCCATCACACACCAATTCCAACAAAATCATGCAATGAGAAGTCAAGGAACAAAAGCAAAAAAACCTCGAGAAGCACGCGTGGTCTTGTCCTTGATAATGTTGACTTCGTCCACTGAGGCGAACTCCTTGAACATTGCGAGCAGCTGCGATTCCGTCATGTGCTTGGGCACTTGACCCACGAACAACTTGACGCTCTCCTCCTCCGCCATTATTATTACACCGCGGCAGGAAGAGTTTCTCTCTCTAAATTTACTCCCCCTCTCTCCCCCCAACTGCACGAAAAACTTCTCCTCGACGAAACTACTCAATGATGATCCGAGAGCATAATTTTTTTCTTCTTGTTGCTCTGCACCGAGTCTTCGCTTGTAAAAAAATAAAATAAATAATTAGGGGAATTGTCTAGATTGCAAAGTTGGGATCTTCTCCGTGGTTTTTATTTATATTAATTGAATACAGCGAGATTGCCCTCGGTTTAGAGGGTTAATTACGGGGGAATGCCACTGGCTTCGGTTTCTAAACGGTTGATGCTCAGCCCAACTCCGCGATTGACTGTTGTAATTAGATATGTTCGTTGCTGAGTTGTGTTGTAATGGAGATCTAACGAAATGACCCAACTGCCCCTCGCACGGGCCCCACCGTATATTTTCCTATATGGTGTTTGGTTTAGTATACCGGTGGGGCCCACCAGCAATTGGGATGAGTGAGATAGGAAGAAAGGATTAGGTGAGCTGGAATTTGAAAATCCTACCGCCAGATTACTTTAATTTAGACTATATTTTACTTTGCAAAAAAACAAAAAAAAAAAGATTAAGCACTTCAATCTTTTAATAATTTATATATATATATAATCTATAAATTAATTAAATTTTATAATTTTTATACTTTATCAATAACTCACTATAATTTAGATATTTTTTTATTATTTATTATCATATTTTTTAAATTATAAAATGCCAAATGGCATTGTCTTATTTGATTGAAAAAAAGTTGAGTGAAAGGTTGATATGCAGAATGCAGACATAACTGGTTATTGTATAAATTATATTTTATCTTTATTTATTTAATTTTTTTTGTCATGTTCTTATAATCATCGATTGTGCTCGATTATGAATAAACATAGCATTTTAGCATTATAGATATCATTTTCGCGTTCCATGATTGTGAAATTCAATAAATTTGAAAGATACAAATGCAAATCTAGCGCCGTTTTATGTTCGTTTCATAGTCGTTTTTATGAATAAAACACGTGAGATATTAATGCTACTGGTAATTATGATTTTGTGACAGTAATTATATGTTTCTTACCAGAATATAATCTATCACTGCATACTTCTTTTTGGGGCATTGTTTAGTGCATTGTGACATCTTCTTATATTCTATGTAGTCGTCTCATTTTACTAAAACCACTTGTAGGAAATAGAAATTAGTTTGACTCATATATAATGATGGGTGGATAATTAATTAATATCTATCCAATCATTGTGTTCTAGATTATAAATACTAACTCATAATTTATATCTAAAATGGAAAGAAATTATTGATTATGTTTTTGAATGATGACGATGTTGAATCCACAGTTCTCAATATGTGCGTGTGTTTGTCAAGCGGTAATGAGTTAATACTTAAAAGTCAAAGATCGAAGGTTCGAATTTCATGTGGCGCATAACCTTTAAAGTTTTTTATTTAATAATATTAATTTATCAAAAAAAAAAGTCTACAGTTCTCAACAACCTCTCAATATCTATCATATTCCTAATTAACCTTAGTTAACTTGATAATTTAAAATAAATGTTATATTGGGTGATATATGGATCAAACACGGTGTTTCCATCAACTTTTGATTTTAATGAGTCGATGGGTAAGTCTAAAAGGTTTTATTTGAGTTGCAAGGTTGATGTGTGTGTGTCTATTTTTATCTATATTCTAAACATCACAGCTTTGGAGTCGCGATCGAATATAATTCAGCCAATTAGGAGGAAATGAATAAGAAAGGATAATTCGCTTTTTGTGAATTCCTTGAAATTTCGAAAATGATAATGCAGTCATTTCAATAGGGAAAACATCAATTAATCATGTCAGCACGTTTACACTTTGACCAAATTTGCTTGGTCAAAATATATTTTTATATAAAATCTAATTAATATTTTAATTCATAGATGTTGAAAATTAGGTTGGTCAAATTTTAGCACTGACTATGTATTTATCTCAAGGTGAACTATATATAGCCTAGCTCTAATTCATCACTCGTGAGCATTACTCTCGTTTTATCGATGTTAATATGTTCCCTTTTATTTTATGCATCGATTTTGAATTATTAATGTATTTAATTTTATAAATTATATAAAAATAAAAAGTCATGAGCTCTTTTATTCATTTATTTGAAATTATACGAAAAATGAACAAACCGAGCTTTAATTTTTATGAAATTTGTAAAATTACTGACATCAATAAATATTAAAATCAAAATAGATATTTAAAAATGATACTATATGTTAATGCGAATTAAATGAGAATGTTGTTCACAAATGGTGCTCACATAAATATGTTTACAAGTGTACACTTGATCAATCACTATTAGACAAAGTCGAAGCCATGGAGTATCAAAATAATGAATATTCAAAAATATTTTTATTTCATAATATGATTGTTGAGTTCTTGTATGTCTATTTGAAAAGCTGATAATAATTATAAAAATATATGAAGCGACAATCCAACACTTATAATAAATTCCTTTTTTATACTCTAAGGGTGTGTTTACTTTGATAAAAAGGTTAGAAAAAATATATTTTCCATCATTTTCACATGTTTCCTATGATGGATAATTTTCTCCGATCAGGCTACAAAATTTATTCGAGCAGCCCCTTTTCATACATTTTCTCACAAATGTTGGATAATATTATCCTATTGGGAGGGTGTGAAAATATTTTCCAACATTTCAATTTTTTTATCCATCTATTTATAACAAAGTAAACACATGATAAAAAATGAGAAAAATATAATATTATCTCACATTTTCTTATCCATCATTTTCAAATGAAAATTTTACTACCAAAATAAACGCACACCCTAAGCTTTATCCTTTTTATGTGAAAGAACTTAGTATTTGATAATAAAAGTAAGTTTATTAATCTTCGTGTCAAAAAAATTGAGCCTATATTAGAGTGGGTAGAGGGAATAATATTTAGTGTTTTAAGTGTGACAGATGAAAATATAAAAAGATTAATAAAGGATAAACATTTTGTCAAATAAAAAAATATTTCAAGATAAGTGAGATTGTTCAAAAAGAAAAATGTCTCAAGATAAGTGGGACGGGGGAGAATTAAATAAATGAAAAAAAAAATAGTGTAACTTTTCAAATTCTCACATTTAAATAAACGGATAACCCGATCATTACAAGTGTTGTCGACAAACCTAATAACTGCAAGCCATTTCATGTAGACAAATTAATAACCCCCTTATCTTTTACTCAAAGAAACTACCCCACATAAAAGTTTCAACAAATTTACATGTTCAATTAGTGTCAATATTCACATAGCAAAACTACCTCAACGGGGATTAAACGATTTCCAACATTGCCACGCACACAAACTTTCAAAAAAATACTGTTGCTTCCGTCCCAACGAAAGCGGTGCGTAATCCTTTTTGAGCATTTCCAACGAAAGTGGTGCATTCATTTTTTGGTAATAATTTTACACTACAAACAATGTGGCTCCACACACTTTTACACATTTTTAAACTACAATCTTATTCTCCTTAAATCCTGTGCCGAAAAGAAAAACACCATTTTCGTTGGGACGGAGGGAGTAATAAAAAACAACACCTCAATTATATAAATCTGACAATAAAATATAATACTGTATGTCACTGGATCGTGGTATGTTGACCAATAAATTAGGTAAAATAGAAAATAGGATAAGAAGAAAGAAATGAGAAAGTAGCGTGGAAAAGGGGAGAGGGAGTGGCAAAATGGAAAATAGGTGAAGAAAGAGAGGGTGAATGTAGAGGTTGCCAGACTGTCCCGCCAAGTCTCCTCCAATAAAGAAAATAGTAACAAAAAATGCAGCAATTTCCAGGCCATCCGACATTATATTGTCTCTATTCTTACTTGGCAATATTTAACGTTAAATTCCACTTTATCCCACCATCCACTTCACCTTTTTATTTATTTCTTTCTTTTTTCACACACTAATTATCCAATTTGTTCATAAATTTTGACATTGATGTTTTTAAGATCTGTTACTCCCTCAGTCCCAATAAAAGTGGCCACATTTTCTTTTTAGGTGTCCCATTAAAAGTGGCTACTTTCTAAAAATGGTAAAAGTTTACTTTAATTAAGTCAACAATTACTCACTAATTTGGTCAACAATTGTAGGCCACTTTCTAAAAATGCCAAAATTACTCACTAATTTGGTCAACAATCGTAGGCCACTTTCTAAAAATTACTCACTAATTTTGGTGGGTCACACTCAATTAAAACATAACAATCTCTTTCTTAATCTCCGTGCCCAAAAAAAAGTGGTCACTTTTATTGGGACGGAGGGAGTATTTTGTTTGGTGATTAATAGTAGTACGTTTCGATTCTTATCCTATAAAAATAGAGACTAAAATAGAGATACATTATTGGCATACAATTTAATGTAGAATTAGTTAAACTTGAACTGTAACTTCCAGTTTTTCATAATTTTTTTTGAATAACCAGATTCTAATGCAACTCGAACTCTTGAAATGAGTTAAAGGTTTTTTTTTTCTTTCAAAAAGAGCTGCAATGTTAATCCTAAAAAGTTAATGTAATATAGTTATCACACAACTAAATATAGTAATAGGGTTCACACAACTCCACCAATATTTAAATGAACACAGCTACTCGTAAGCTATTTGAGACTTGACTCGAAAAAAGCTAATTTTGAGCTCCATTTGATAGTAAACGAGCTTAACTCAATCTGACAGCACTCGGCTAGTTGAGCTCACGAACATGTTTGTGAGCTCGTTCACAAGCCTTCGATCGAGTTAGTGTACGAACCTTATATGAGTCGAGCTCGAGTAACATATTAATTAAAATTTTTCTTTTAATTTTTTAATGAGTTCGAACTTTAACATCTAACGAGTCGAGTTCGAGCCCAAACTTGAATTCGACATTATTGAGCTCGGTAAATGGATGACGAGTCGAGCTCGATCAATAAGATTGAAGCTCGAATCGAGCTCGAGCAGAGCTAAAATACCCAAATATTTAAATGAGCCGAGTTCGAGCCTACTAATGTTAAGCTCGATTTGACTCGATTACAATCTTAAACTTCACTCACATTTTATTAAAATATACATTGTTCACAATGTGTAAACTTTTTTGTGGACATATAAAATAATATTTTGAACGCTCTTTTTACGAAAAACATCACTCTTTATGATTAATTTAATTTCAATATCTTCTCTAACTCCCAAAAGGAAGAGAGTGAGAGAGAGTTGATATTCCCATTTCCCAATTTTATCCATTTCTACATTTGAAGTTGTAAAAAAAAGTAAATAAATAAAGGACTCGTAGTGCTGCTTCTCCCCCACCATAATAATAAGATAAAATTATAGTAATTCATTCTTCTCATTATAAATGATATAAAATTTGTAAGTACGCTAATTAAAGAAAAGATGTAAATTAATTAAAAGAGATAAGATTTACATTTTTTAAAAAATTAATTTTTATTATTTATAAAAACAAATCACTTATAAAGAGACAACTTAAAATGAAATTCAGACCACTTTTAATACGATGGAAGGAGTAAAATATATATATACCCGTTGAAATTGGTTCAAAATTTCAACATTGGGGAAAGTTTTTATAGTATCAATTTTCTATGAATATAGATACATATATTTCGTGAGATAATTATGGAGAATTTTTGTCTTTTGCAGATGGTGAAATGCAGAGAGCATAAATGTTGATGAACAACCATTTTATCCTGAAAAATAGTACTCACTCCGTCCCAGTCCAATAGTCCCATTTCATTTGGGCATGGAGGCTAAAAAACTTGCTTTTTGAGTGTAAAAGTGAATAAAGGTGTGTGTGACCACATTGTTTATATAGTGTAAAATCATTACCAAAAATAGTGAATACAACAACACGCCTTAAAAATGGTCCCGCAATGAGATAATACTCATATACAGAATACAGACTGGCCCCCCTAACTACAAGTAGCACCAATCAACGAGGACACATTTATATCGCATTTCATAAAACAATTCACCTATTCCAAACACACCTGCCTTGTAATTTCTACTAGAAAAAAAAAAAAAATCATACATCCATCTTCAGTTCTTCAATCATGTCTATCCCGAAGAAGGTAACATTACCGATTTAGAGGGCCTTCAGTCCGGCAAGGCCACGCAGCTGCTCGCACACTATGAAGGTAATGGTTGTTTGCGGACCCAATCTTGCAAACATCGCAAACCCCCTAGTTGATTTCCAACAACAGACACTTAGTTAGGTAATCAACCAGTTCCAGATGAATCATAATGAAACGACAAGTGGTGCTCAGTGCTCACCCTTTGTAAAGACCACGAGGACCCTCTGTTTGCAGAACCTGGAATCGTACACGAAAATGGTTGTCAGATAAGTATAATGCATTATCAGTGCTTTCAACAAGCAATGCTACTTGTTCCAAATTATAAGCAGGTTCAAACAAAACAGAATATGAAAAAATATCATTTAGAAAAGGTGCCCAAATGCTGAATGATTAGGGAGAGAATCAAAGAATAAGCCAACCTGGTAGGCACAGTGGAAGCCATTTTTATAGCTTCCAACTCTTTGAGATTGTCGTTGCAGCATAAGTCTTGTTTTAACCATATCAACCGGTGCAGTTATGATGGTACTCACAGTGCCAGCTATAGTACTTGCACTGTATAAAATGACAAGTTACAGAATTAAAATTTAGAAACAGCAGAAAGATTTCCACTCATACAACACATGATTAAAACTTTTTGCTTTAGAATCGAAGCATATCAGACTCCAATAAGTTAAATCACAGCCAAATCATTATGTTTTTTCTACCTCAATATCAATAGAAACATTTCTAAATTGGGGCATGGCCACTAACCAACAATTACCCGCGCAACTTAAGTTATTTCGTTAAACTATTCAGCTCCAAGCTACGTCAAAAGTTTATCATACTTTTTGTTACACTATTATACATCTCTATTATGAGACTACAACTTCTACAGATAACTATTAAGTTGACGCAAAATTATGAGACCATGCTTGTTTCAGGCAGAAATTTGCTATTTTCGATTGAAAATCATTTAAGCAAGAAAGCAAAGAAATACTCCTTATCGGTTACATAAGGTGGACGATCTCTAGATAGCAGGACTCCAATTTCCTTAAAGGTGCTACGCTGCTAGCAGTTTCTTAAGTATCTCAAACTTTCATAGTCTCTTCCCCACGTGTACAAGTATCAGTCTGCATAGTGTCAATCAGTCTAGGATGCAAGAAGTATGGAGTAGCAATGAATCACCAGATAGAGCAGAATTTATTTGCGGCATATCTCATATTTCTATTAGGATCATATGTTTGTTCAAGACTATCTACTGCCTAACCAAGCTAGGGAAGCTTCCACTGTTCCACAGGAGGGTAAGATAAGCACAAACTATTAAAAATGTACAAGGGGAAGTCAGGTTACGTGAGATGCAGATAAAATCCTTCCTGAAGAGACGTCAATTTCATCAACATCTGAAAAGAGGGATGACATAATTACAATGTTAGAATGCCACTAAGCATGAGAATAAACTAAAAAAAATAAATGATTTTATTGTAACAAAGGGTGGTTCACCTGCTTGGATTCATCATATGTTGCCAGCTGTGAAGCAGTCAATGCAGCAGCTCTGGTCATTGCAGGGCCGACCCCCTTCCATAGGGCTGCAATGCCCTCTTCTGAAGCAATTTTTCGCAGTTCCTGGATCGGCCCGCGAGTGTTTGTTCTTGTCATCTGCAACCGTACCTAAGAACAAAGCAGAGTTAGTTGGAATTTTCTAGAGGGAGTTCGAGATCCATTACGTTCAGTACCTTCAACACTTCCACTGGATTGGTAAATGCTGTTGCAACAGCGCCAGAGAATGCTCCAGATGCAATCTTCATCAAGACATTGCGGGACTCAAAAGCCAATTCACACACATATTTTGAAGGTTCGTATAAGCCTAAACGGAGACCTCCATAAAGAACTGACCTCATTAATGCAGGTGTCAATCCCAAATACAAGGCCCTGAGTCCTTCACTTTTGACTACTTGCATAGAAAGTTTTCCCTACACCAAACCAGGAAAAATAAAAGATTATCCTTAAATCCCCCATCAGTAGTGGTATAACTAATTAAGAAGCTTCTTCTATTAAAAAGAAAATCAAGTAGTGATGCACACCATGCCAGTCAACGGGCCTCTTTGGCCGACTAGTTGCATTTGCAGCCTCACCTTGAGAACATCTGTATTTCCCAAAAAATAAAAATAAAATAAACAAAAAAGAAAACAACTTAGACTTGACCAGCTAATTGATGGCCAATCAAATCTCAATTTAGGACCCAAACCTACAGTTCTACATACAGGAGCTATCATCTAAGCATCTGATAGTAATTGAAGGAAATAAAACTGATATCAAAGTTGCAGTGAATGCTTGAATGCCGTGAGCCATAAACCAAATTATCAACCTACTCACCAAAAGCACCATGTTACACTAATCACAAATCCAAGATGATAGCTTTTACAAACGTTCTCCCAAGCAAGAGACATCAAACCGACGGTAAATCAATTCTCAACACTTGTTCTCTTTATCAGAAAAATAACGGACACAGATATCACTCGTACATACATATTAAGAAAAGAAAAGCTAAGAAAACGATAGGAGCTAAATAGAGAAAGAACTAACCTAAAGGATGGGTAATTCCGGTTGCAGTAGCAACAGACATTCCACTCGTGCCGAAATGATAGAACACATCAGATGAGGATACTCCCCATTTCGCTTTCATTGATCCTACAAACATTATCCAATCTAAAAATCAGAAATTAACTCAAAACAACCTCAACACCCAAAATAAAAAAATAAAGTCGACATTACATCTTCGAAACAATCTTCAGAAACAAGCCGATGAATAATTGGGGCCAGCATTATGAACCATTTGTGCATAAAACAATAGGAATGACAACTTGTACACACTAGTTTCAATCAAATTTTCGAAAAATATAAACGCAGATTTACCAGAGGAGGAGTCCGTCATTGGCGATTTTGAGAGATTCTGTCTGTGGGAGAATCTTTTTGCAGACGAAATGATGAATCTGAAGCGTTATTGACTTTGAAGAAGATGAGAAAAGGCGAAGTTGCAATGCGGTCCTTTTTGAGGGGCGATGCTTTTTTCTTGGGCGCGCCTTTGCCCCCACCACTACCATTCTTTCATTAATTCATTCTAACAAATTCATTGCTATTTACTACTCCATTTAAAATTAATTAAGTCCTCATTAGGTTAATTAAATTAAATGAATTAAATAATTAAATCGAGCACACAGGAAACGACGACGAGCTCTTATGTTATCTCAATATCGTAACTTCTTCAAGTGAAAAAAACATTGTAACTTATTTTCATCTAATTATTTTACTTGATATTGTGAAGAAATGAGAACTTGCAATGGTAAAGGACAAAGCAAACACGTTTTATAAATTGACACAATATGATACTACAATATTCATTTGAATAGATGAATGATCAAATAATTATAAAATTAATCAATCTACTAAAATAAATACTCCCTCCGTCCCATCAGGCTTGTTCCATTTTTTTAACACGATTATTAAGGAGAATTAAATCTATATCTATACTAGTAATAGAAAAAGAGTCTAAGGCATCTTAAGGCACAATTTGTGGATTGCCTATTTTATCCATATTATGTATTTTATTTTAAAATTGTTTTACATATTATATATTTATAAGAATATATTAATTCATTAGATATTACACTAAATCTATGTGATATATTATATAGCTATTGATAAGGTTTATAAATAAATATATCCATTCAATAAATTATCTAATAAAAGTAATGAATTAATAGATTTTTTAAAATAATAAATTATCAAATAAAATAACATTAATTACACGTACAACGTACGTTCTATCTGCTAGTTAGTGTAGTAAAAGTATGTAAAGATGTCAGGTCATATTGTTTGTAGTGTAAAATCATTACCAAAAATAAAAACATGATAATATCAATGGAACAACTTAAAAAGAAAAACAGGACAATATTAATGAGACGAAGGAAGTAATAAATTAACGTACATATTACCTAAAGTAAACACTATGTTCATGACTAAGAGAGAGAACACGCATCGTCATTTGCGGCTAATTTTATAATGCATATAACGGTGGTGGCTAATGAGAAAACTGCAAATACAGTAGTTTTTTTTTTTTGGATCTTTGCAAATACAATAGTTTTGTTTTGTTTTGAGACTGCAATTGTTACTTCAGAATTTGCTCAAGGAAATGTACTTTAATTAAACATGTGGTTGTGATAGATGCAACTTTGCAAGATTCCAAAACGAGCTCGTCACCATAGTTTTCATGATTAATAGACCATTACACATGGATCATATCCTTCTCATTTATGTATTGATTGTTTTCACAATCAATCACTGTTGGATACAATATACATACAACGACACTCTTAAAACTAAACAATCAAAAAGATTGATAAACTCATACGCATTTATATATATGATATAGACAAAACAATCGACCTATATCAAGACAGGTAATTACTAATTAGTACCAACGCTGCAGATCACATTTCTGGTCCACAACAAAAATGCTTTCTTTCAAAGCCTCAAATGAATTGATCTTCACTTCTTCAACTATGTTTATCCTACCACTCGCAGCTGAATCTGCACCAAGAATGTTGGGGGAAGAAACACGCGATTTTCGTGGTTTATAGCGCCTTCAGTCCCACGAGTCCTCGTAGCTGCTCGCAGAGCATGAAGGTGATCGTCGTTTGGGGGCCAACCCTCGTGAACAATGCAAACGCCCTAGTTGAAAACAGTGAGTTAACAAATCAAACTGGTTCAAGATTTTGCAGAAAGAAGCAGTTTCTCATTGTGTAACTCACCCTTTGTAGAAACCTCGAGGGCCTTCTTTTAGCAGAAGCTGAAATGACAAACAAAAATGATTGTCATGAACACTATAATGTCTTAATGAAGCAAAAAACAAAGGCTGCAAGAAGAGAAGAAGTAAGAACCTGGTAAGCACAATGGAGGCCATTTTTGTAGGCTCCTACAGTTTTGGACTCTCGCTGCAGCATAAGTCTGGTCTTCACCACATCGATGGGTGCAGTTGCAATGGTGCTCGCCCCGCCAGCTATGGTGCTTGCACTGTGTAAAGGGACAATGTTAGGAATAAGAAACATCAGATGCAGCACACAATTAATCATACATGTCTTCAAATTGAAGCAATCAAACTATTAACAACTGAGGTATTGTCACTAACTAAACTACAAGCAACAAGGTGCTCGTCGTTTCAATAATTCAATGTTGCATACTCATCATCATTGAGTACTAATATATGCATGATCAGGAGAGAGAGAGAGAGAGAGAGAGAGAGAGAGAGAGAGCAGGAAGTTGTTTACTCCAATATCTCATATTTTTTCATCAAGATCATACTTTCTAACATGAAGAGGGCATAAACCACAAAGATTATATTAGGTAAGTTGAATTACATGAAATGCAGATAGAATCCATCCTCGAGTGAAGTCCAACGCATCACGAGCTGCAATTCAGAAGGGGGAATAAGTGGACTTATACTGCAACAAAGCATGAGAATGAACTAAATAGGCAAGGAACAGGACTCAACCCTCTTGGTTTCATCATATGTAGCAAGCTGTGACGCGGTGAAGACAGCAGCTCTGGTCATTTCAGGCCCGGCCCCTTTCCAGAAGCCGGTCAGCCCCTCTTCTGCAGCCATCTTCCGCAGCTCCTGCAACGGCCCTTTAGTGGTCAATCTCCCCATCTGCATCCGCACCTAAAACACAAGATTGCAGAGGTGGTTAATTAGGATCTTCCTAAAAGAGTTGAAGATCCATCACAGACAGAGACAGTACCTTCAACACCTCGACCGGGTTGGTGACTGCTGTTGCAAGAGCACCAGAGAAGGCTCCAACCACTACCTTGGTCAAGATGTTGGGGGACCCAAAAGCCATCTCAGAGAGACGCAGTGATGGTTCGTATAAGCCTAAACGAAGACCTCCATAGAAAAGTGATCTCACTAGCCCAGGTGTCAATCCCATATACAAGGCCCTCAGTCCTTCATTCTTCACTAAGTTTATGCCAAGTTGTCTCTGCACACAACAAAATGGATTATCATCATCAATTTG